>NC_061780.1:23910343-24210343 GCF_022458985.1 Mugil cephalus | reverse complement strand
CAGGAGGTTGATGGAAATCTGTACTATCCGCACACATTAATTGTTGACGCTGCCAGATGCTGGTCCTGCCTCCCAGTGCGGTGGCCACTCTAAGACAGCTTTAATCAACAAGAGGAGAGTACGGCATCGTCGGATGGACATCAGCTTCCTGTTGTCTTCTGACAGAACATCAGCACTCACCCTCATCTGCTCCAAAACCAACACTACTTTGGCAGCGGCAACATCTGGAATCGCAAATGTTAGTCCCATCACTTTTCAGCATACAAGACTGACACAGTGCATAGTGTTTGTATTCTTGCTCGCTCAATCTAAAAGAGCCAAAGAGTCACATCCCGCTGCAACAACAAGAACTTTTCTAGAATAGAAGTAATCAAAATCATGTTTTTCTACACAGCGACGGACGTTATTCGTCTCTCTGTGGAAAGGTGATCCCATCGAGACAGAGGGCTCTGTGTATATCCACATTCACTCAGTCATCGAGACAGACCATTAGCCCTCATTATCTCCCACCCATCAGGCTCTCAAATGAGCGGCAGAGAAAGAGAGAAAAAAAAAGACGGCCGGAGCAGATGACAATAAAGGGCGATTAGGAGATGACTCAGCTGTTGGATAATTTGGAGCCGTCACATCGAGTCTGCAGAGGTTGAAACCGGGGAAGAGGGAAGACGTACTGTGGCAGGTGAGCGCTGGTTTTGCTTTCGTGAAATAAAGTTGGACCCTTTGCAGTTTGAATTAATACTCGTGTGGCATCAGCAAACACACAACATTACTATTACCACGCAGACAACGTGACAAGAATAGAATCTGTCTGATACAACTGAAAGTGTAAAGGTAAACTGTAAAATGAAGTGAGATCACGATAAAACAGTGTGCCACATTAAAAGGATACGCAAACTTAGTCGCTCACCGTATTCCCCAGAGTTAGATATGTGAGAAAAGGCATTTTAAATCGATGCAGACATCATCCTAATCCAGTAGTACAGGTGTTAGCTTTAGCTTAGCAAAGGGGCTGTAATGTTGTGTTGCCAATTAGCCAGACGTTTGTAAAAGTGATGAATAAACTGAAGAATTTTCCTAATTACTTCTTGTGGCCTGTACATTCACATCGAGTTCAAATGCCAATGCAGTTAACACAAAGGGATTGTCTAGGGCAGATATAGATTTGGGACTGTATTCCGGCAAAGCACCGCTGGCAGCCGCAAAGACACCACAAAGCACCTGAAAACCAGTCACGGCGGTGTGTTGACAGAAGGTGGGGGTTCAGGTGCTGCATGGCACTGAGTGAAGATATAGAACAAACCACAATACAAAGGACATAGGATCAAGTGCTTGTGTGCAAGCTTATGCAGATGATATAAACCACTTTCAACGGTATGATCTAACAAATCTCCACCAAAGACTGGCTCAAATGGAACAAATAAAGTGCTCAGGAAAGTCGTAGCCAAAACTAGGATTTTGATCCCACATCTAATCCCTCTCAATCCCATTGTACCCTTGATATGAGCTTTTAATGCCATGTATGTGGTTACTTTATCCACAAAAGATATTCATTTTATTTTTTTGTCTTCCCATCGACAATGCAACTTTTGTCCCTCTAGGTCAAAAGCCTACGATACATTTCTAGACAACTTCTTAGACAACTTCTTTTCAAGTAGCAGTAGACCATATATATACTGTATATCAAAATGTGATATAGAAACATTTGGGATGGGTTTAGTTTAACTGTCCAACTGGAGCACAATTGGACAGTTAAGTCAAAATTAAGTCTAGTACAGCGTTTTCTGGATCCCTCCATCGACACCAGCCTCAGTCCTTATCTATAGCCGCATACCAGCATCTCTCACTCATTTTGGTTTTCGTACTGACGGACAGCAGTCACACTTCCTGCAGCCGCCATGAGGCTTTGTCATCTTCACTTGAACATATGTAATTGTTTCCCCGGTTGTGGGGCATGGCTGTAATTTACCCTGTTGCTTCCAATAAATAACATCAGGTGCACCAACACAGTTTCTGCACTAATCCGACAGTTCGAAACCTTTAGTGACAGGCAGCCAATTCACTCATCACATCTCCAGCATGCGCGACAGCAAATCCATACAGACTGGGAGTAATCACAGCACCCAGCAGTGCATCAGCTGGTGTGAATGTGTGCGAGAGCTCTGTGGCTGTGTGTATTCACCCACGGGAACATCTTGCAGCTCTCCGTCTACAGCTGTACGTATCCAGCTAACTTGAATTTGCATGTGTCAGAGAGAAAGCTTGAGGGTTTTTCTGCATGTAGTTTATTGTGCTGGTGCATGTGTGTGCATTTGTAAACGTGTGTGTGTGTGTTTCTGGATCTGTGTCAGCGTGCATTAGCACCATGTGTAATTACTAACACCGCTAAAGCTTTCAGTGTGGACTGCTGGGAAAATACCATTAACCTCTGTTGCTGCGCTTCACAGCTACTGGAGGCGGAGGAGGTGGTGCTGGGAGATTAGGGCTTTTTGTGGTCAGCCACTGGGAGCTGCCCGCTACAACTGCAGTCATGTACTGGCAGCCAGTGAGCAGCTCCTCTGTAGTTCCCTGCACACAGTCCCAGTCCCAAGCAGGGTGTCAGGAGGGTTGATTCACCTGCCTCTGGAAGCTGAGCTACTTTCAGATCATTAAATTCCTCGTAATGTGTGCCAGAAACTCTGAATCGGTTCTTAAAACATCTTACCATAAGGACTACAGTTGAAAATTAGCCAACTGACTAACACTGACACATTAAATATTAAGTTGATTAATGTGCAGTGTCCTTTTTAAATAAATAAATGAAGTGAAATTGATTTCCTCCATCTGAAAAACAGACATTTTTTTTGTTTTTAACCCTTTAACATCTTAACCTCAAAACCTCCACCTTGGAAACCCGACCTTCCCGTGAGAGGCACAATTCCACACTGCAAAAAAAGGCATATCAAGAAAGCAAAAAGTCCTTGAGTCAAAGAAATACATTTATGCTTATTTTGAAGATTTTTTAAGCAAACCCATTGCCATTTTTTTTCTGAATACAAGATGATTTGATTGATATGAAAATATTTTGCTTCTTTGTAGTGATGCTGCTATTGCAGTGAAAAGACCGTATTGACGCCATATTAGCTGCAAAACTTTGTCTTCTTCCTGTAAGGTTACTTCACTTAATTGATCCAAAGTGCACTCATATAAACACGCCACTGGCAACACATTAGGTTTAAGGCCCGGTTCATAGTAATGTGACCAACGCGTGACGACGCATTGGCCCACATGATGCGACGAAAAATGTGCAGGCAGATTTTTCCATACATGACATAGCGGCGTGTGTATTACAGTCTGTCACCGTGGGAGGCGCTACTGCATGGAATGAACTTATCAAGTACTTTGTTATAAAACAAAAGAAGACTTTTGAAAACATAATGGGAGGAGAGGCAGAGAAACTGTGCAAGCTTTGTACAGGCACACCCACTTCACATCCCTACTCTCATATGAGACTGACACATAGAATGCATGGATAGAAACTGCTTTCATTTTGGGAAACAGCGTAAAACGTGTGTCAAAAAGGACTGGAAAAATGTGAGGGACAAATTCGGTCTTATTGCGTATTCTGTGTTTTTCCCAATTGTCCAACAACTGAATTGAATTGATTTATTTCGAACAGAAATACATTGAAAAGCCAAAAAGAAAACAACTGAAGTTTTGTGTCTGAAAATGAGTAGGTGGAAGTAAAACTTATTTATTTATAAAGATGAAAACTAAATACAGCTTTAAATAAATCAAGGTCACTCACAATAAAACAATGCACTACTCATCAGTAGATATTTTTTTTGATATTTTTGTGATTCCACCTCAGAGCTTTATAATAATAATAATATCTCAGTGTGAGCTACGAGGTGAGGTGTGTGAGCGGTGTGTCTTATTTCACTTATGGCCCGTGTGTCTTGCGTCCACTGTTCAGACTATGAACCGACATGTGCACTCTTGTTGACTACGAACCGGGCCTAAACTTGTTCAAATACATCATGCACGCTGTGTCCTATCAACTCTCAAATGCGCGAGTCGTTTGTAACTGTTATAAGTCAGAAAAGCAATTTAATTAATTATATATCCTGTATTATTTCAGAATG
The DNA here is from genome assembly GCF_022458985.1 of Mugil cephalus. Classification (NCBI taxonomy): domain Eukaryota; kingdom Metazoa; phylum Chordata; class Actinopteri; order Mugiliformes; family Mugilidae; genus Mugil; species Mugil cephalus. The sequence goes on along the minus strand of NC_061780.1, from coordinate 24,206,222 downwards.
AATACGACCTCATGTTCATGCAACGTCTCAAAAAATCAGTCGACGCCATCATTCTCTCTGGTCCCACCTATTTAATGTTGAGGTGCAAATGATGCCCAAGCAGCATGAGAATCAATGAATGGATGAAGGAACTGATAAGGGAATACGACAAGAAGCGCATGGCACTGACAGCTCGCATTTTATTCACAAAGTCGATTTCATTTTGCTCATTAGAAATATTATTTTGGGTGCAGTTATCTGAAAGCAAATGAAAAAGAGTTACTGGGTCCTGAAGACATAAATAAGGAGAACCTGAGAAAACTGTAATAAAGGGGAATACTAATATCAGTTCGGGAGAGAAAGAAAGTGATTTAGAATCTCATCTCTGGCGCTGGTGTACCTTTGGACAGGATATTACTTTCTGCTGCTTAGGAGTATACATTTCCTTTCATGGGCTCATCTAGAGATTGGAGGTGACAACCATCAGCTTCTTATCTCAGAGAGATAGAATGAGATATTCCTTCATCTGCAGTGGACTGAGGAGTCTCCCTGGCTACCGTGGGTGGCAGTTTAATTTCCCTCACAACAAGCACGGCATCCCTACCTCTCCCGAGTGCAAATGAGAGCTAAAAGTGTGCCCTTCTATTTCTTTAAACGTTAAGAGGACACTCCTTGTCTTGCCAAAGAGCAAGTGGTGTCCTGCTGAGCTGTTTATTTGAAAAATCCAGAGGTCAGCCTGTGTTTTCTAGTACAGGCTCTGCACCAAAGCCGGGGTCAGAAGGTCTTACAGGGACACCGGGATCAGAAGCCAGGATCAGCAAGTCATGCTGCATGAATGATTGTATAATGTGAGGTTATCTTTTACATTAGAAAGTAAATATGAGCTTTTTCATAGTGTTGCATCACATTTCACGTTCCTCGTAACGCTCTTGTTCTGCTTCAGTTCAGAGCTAATTTAGTTATAGGCCGAACGTATTCGCTTCATTCTGAAGGTGCAATGTTGGATGTGGTCGTTTAATAACCAACATTTTACGTTACCTTCAGGTCATTTAATGGTGTAATAGCTTTTTTCTTTTTTTTGCCTCCATTATTACTAGCAAGTATTTCTCATGTTAACCTTCACTGATCATCTACAACAACATGACCACTGACAGGAGAAGGGAATGACATTCACCATCGTGTGACAATTCAATGTTCCGCTGGGCCTGACATTAAAGTGGATGTTACTTGGACATGTAGCACCCACCTTAGCCAGACCAACTCACAGAAATGAAAAACGCTTTGGGAAATACTACAAACTAAACATGAAAAATTCACTAGATCCCAAACTGATCAAGTGTCTGTGGGATGATCCAAAGAGGACGCTCCCTTCAAAGACCCCCGGTATCAACCTTATGTTACCACAGGACACCCTCAGAAGGCCCATGTCCATGTTCTAAAGGGCTGGTGGTTAGTTGAGGTCTCAACAGGAACACCTCACATGTCTCATGTCTTGTAGAGTATATTGTAGAAGGATGGTAGCTTGTATCTCAGTCTATCTCCCCTGTTCAGAGAACACTTCTCCAGTTTGACATAGATCCCTTCTTCTGGCTTAAATGTGGACGTTGTTGTCCTCAAAGGAGTGTCCTGTGTCCTTTAAGTGTAGGTGGACCACTGAATCATTTCCTGATGTCTGTACCGCGTTGGCGTTGGTGGATGGATTGTTTTTTTCCCCCCAATGTGCTTTTGGGTGCATTCCTCACTTCACTGAACAGCATCAGCTACGTTGCTCTGCTTTTACCTGGTGTGGAAAATGTTTATGCTGGTGCTGCCTTCTCATATTACGAGCCGTTTCAAAGAAAAATGCCTAAAACGTGAAGTTCCATCCTTTCCACCATCCATCTTTGCTAGGAGCTTGTACGCAGCCAGTTTTCTGTCCAGCCAGATGGGCAGGCTCATCATGTAAAGGCTGACTTTCCATCTCATTGCCAGTAATCTTAATAGTTTATGATAACATGTCAACACTGATGCTGTAATGGTTTATTGATTTTTAGATGATACAAGGGCGAAGGGCTTTCCCTGTGCTCATTGAATTGTATTGGAATTTACTGCTGAGGTTGTGGGACCACATTATTGCCATTTTATGGATCAGAATATTGGCTTTTAACAACATTTGTGTAAAAAGTGGATAAATGGATGTAATTCTGTCACGCTTTTCTACCTCTCTATTGGTACTCAAAGCACTTTTACAGTCACATCTACCCACTGACACTCACATTCACACACCAATGCCAAGCACTGCGAGCAACTTGGGGTTCACCGTCTTGTGTATTAATAATTAAGTGAAATAATCACTGATATCTATAAGTAGTTACCACAAGTAGTAAAGCTTGGGGCACCACCCTGCATCCAGGGGTTGAGAATCAAATTACCTAATGAAGATACAGTCTCAAAAAAGGGTTTGAAGTCTGCGTTCAAGCATCCACCAAAATGTGCTCAGAGAACTGCATGAATCAGTGAATCTACTAGTGAGGTTGTGAGATCACATTATTGCCATTTTATGGATCAGAATATTGGCTAAACGGACCTAATTCTGTAGCGCTTTTCTACCTTTCTACTGGTACTTTTACAGTCACAGTGACACATCATTCACACACCAATGCCAAGCACTAGGACAACTTGGGGTTCATCATCTTGCTCGAGGACACTTAGTCGTGTGGTCCATGTACCAATTGCCTGGGATCGAACCGCTCTACCTATGGAGCCACGGCCTCCTGCAGAACTTTGTCCTGCATGTGGGGCTCGTAAAAAGTTCAACAAAGTTAATGGAGATTCCCTCAAGGTCTGCATCTGCCAGGCAGCTTGTGTGATTATCTGGCCATTGGTTCTTAAAAGAAAAAGAAAAAAATTGCTTGGTAGTTGACCATTTGCCATCACACAGCCACACGTAATAACTGTCAACACGATCAATGTGTGTGTTGCAACCCTCGTTATTTCCCGAGAAACAGACCACGGCTCAGCTCTGCTTCAAATCCCCCATAGAGCAAACGATGTAACAGACAGTGTTTGGAAAGGTGATTACCTGCTTGGCTATGTTGCACAAACAGACAGATCAGTCCAACAGCATTGTCACCCGGCCAGGCCACTCAACAGCAACATAGCTATTTGACAGCACGCCTTGTATTTGTTGTTTTTCTCCAAAGCTGCATGGGTGCGTTCGCTAGCAGCTGTTTGGAGCCGGCTATTAGAACACTTACACCTTCAGCTCAGCACAAAGCCACTGTAACGCAATGAAATGGACTGCGGCTGTTGACTGGTCTCTCTCAAGAAGAAGAAAAAAAGGTTTTATGCGCATATGACATTTAAGATGTATTAAAATTGGTCGAAATTACTTGATTATGATATGTAGCTGATACATTAATAACTGAAGTAAATGGCCAAATACAACTTCTGTATTATACATTTGACAATGTATGAGGTCTAAAGTATGCAATTAAAGGTAACTTCAGTAAATATTTTATCGGTCACATTAGAAATTATATTTTTACATGGAAGCAATAACAAGCTTGCATGGACCCACCAAGGGGTAGATGAGAAATATCAAATTGTTTACAACTTCATCCCACTGGTCCAGTGCAGTACAGTTATAGTGAGGAGTGGAGTGGAGCTACGTTACCAATGGCCCATCTATGCTTCTTGATTCAAGCCCCATCCATTAACATGGAGGAGGTGAAGCTTATTAACTATACTGCAGCCAGACACCAGGGGGAGCTCTACATGCTTTCACTTTTGAGTAGCTATCATGGCATCCACTTTATATACAATCTATGTTTGTTTGGATTGATTATGTGGGTGGTGCAGAGCCTCCAGAAACTGATATATTGAATGTAATATGAGACATCTGGCATTGTAAGATGACTACACCACAAGCCCACAAAACTAGAGGACACTGGGGATCCTGCATGAATGCCAGTCAAAATGTTCATGCACCAGGAAAAAAAGACCTTGCACTGCTGCATTAAAGTCACATTCATGATGCACAGAAAAGAAGCAAAAAAAAAAAAAAGGCGAGTGGTCTAAATCCTTTACAGAGTGAAATGAAGCTGAGTCACTTTGTGAGACTAATCTAATTTGAGGTATGTTCAAGGGGTAGTCTGGGGGCGAATGATTACAAAGATTACAGTTTTATTATTCATACTGTGATATTAATTTGAAGATGCTCAACATCAGCCAGAAACTGGACCTGGCCACCACATGCAAGTCATAGACAGAATAGGTACTTTATCGTCTCTTTAGCTCCACAAACAGGTAACTGCTGAATGTGCCTGCTGTTTGTTGTTGTTAAGTTGGGGTACAGTGTCCGTACAGTTTGTAAAGTGAAGCTGGTGGATCAAAAATGGAACGAAGCCATGATACTGGAGAACCAAAGGATAGCGTGACAGTTAGTGGTTATTGGCATGGAACCCCTTTTATGTTACATAAAACCATTTTTAGTCATTTATTATGCATGACGGGATCATAAGGAAACTAAGAAATCCATCCAACAAATGGCCTTCTTTTGAGTCATGTGACATGTTTTTTTTTGTTTGTTTTTGTTGCAAGTCCTGACAATTTGAACAATTAACAAGAATGTATAAACAAAACCAACTGTAGGAGCAATTGCGCACTAAGATGCTAAGCTGTGCATATTAAGCGTGTGTGTTTGTCTGTGTGTGTTTTCCGCTCTCAGACAGATAGAAACAGCAGGACTGCATCTGAAGCTTTATTGAGGCAAGCTAATCCATGAGCTGCAGGCCTCAGCTGCCATCGTCAGTCCACCAGGCTGAAAATAATTACATTTTAAATGGCTGCGCAAACAACAGCAACCACATTAGCCTGTTAATTCAGGCCAATCACTTCTACTAAAGAAAAAAAATACACTGCCTCCATTCTGTCCCCCACAGACTGATAAATGCACGGTAGTCTCCCATGCCCCGGGTGACCATTTATAACATTTGATTATTTATTTATTTCCCCCGAATCTGCATAATCATTTTGGCTATAGGTCATATGCGAACAAGATGGGAGGCTCAGAACTGCATGCATTATTCATGATTTTGCAGGATACTGTGGGTGCCAGAGGTTTACAAGATATGCGAGGGAGATTTCCCAAATTCATCCTTTTCTTTATCGTACAAAAGCTTCTTGGACTGGGGGGTACCTGAGGCACCGGATGGAGCATAAAGTGTGTAATGAAGGAAATGGTAAAAAGATGAGTTAACCCAGATAAATAAATCGCTGCGCCCTATCCGCTCTGTATCCCTGCCCAGGCCTGTGTGAACAAGAACGTCTGACTTCACAGTGAAGTCCCCCTTTGTGCGGGGTAAATTTATTGCCTGTGGTATCACACTGCAATAGATAACTTGTGCAATAATAAACTTGTGTTATCTGCAGGTATCTATTAGCAAGTTAAAAAAAAAATCTTGTCAGCAAATGTCTTGTAGGGAGCCTGGTGCTGGGACAAAAAATAAAAAAATAAAGGTGCATATTTTTTCTTTATTTTTTTACAAATATAAAATGGCTCGGATGAGGTAAACTTCAGTAGCAGGGAGGTCCTTTCTGGTCCCGATAACGCGTGTGTCTTTGACTTATCCTGACATGTAATCAGAGGATAAGAGGGTGCTGTTTATGCATGTGTGGATAGATGGATGGCTTATAATAGGAGAGCTTCAGATCAGAGATAAATGACTTCATTAAAGTGTAAGACTCAGAAAGCTGGAATGAGCCATGCCTCCCCCCTCTGTGCCACTGCGGATTATGAACTCCATAAATCAATACATTTTCTGTAAAAGGATGATGTTCCCCCGCCTGCTACATCCAACAGTGTGGCTGACGCAGCTAAGGACTTTTATATTCTGATGTGATTTTTTCTTTTTTTATTTTTTTTGAGGGGGGGTTTGGGAGGACACTAGGGACAGGAGGTGGGGTGTGAGTTCATACTCAGAAGTGATGACTTGCTGAGTTCACTCATAGACGTGGTTCAAGTGTAAGGACTTAGGTCTTAGGTCGTTCTCACACCTGACCAAGAAGAATTTGTCAATTTTGTCAATTTTTGAAGCGCACCAAACTTTCTGAGCAACGTCACATGGTTGAAAGGGACGCTTAAATAATAATTAATGATAAAAACATCAAACATGGAGCAGCATATGAAGTTTGCTGTTTTGGGGATTGCGTTTCTTTTCTTAGTTATCAAATGCCGATCGACCAAAAACTGATAAGTAACATTACCATTACAACAAATGCTTTATTTCTACAAGGTGTTAATTTTTTAAATGTGTAAATAGTATAAAACACCAACAACAGAACATGACAGGGTCCAACATGTGTGTCTGTCGCCTTTCAAAATAAAAGTTACATGGGTGCTTCACAAAATACAAGTGGAGGCTTTTCTAGAGTGGAGGTTAGCCATTAGCATGCCACGTTGTAGCTTCAATACAACGGCTGTCAGTTGTTAATGCCACACAAGACGCACTGTCTACTGCGTTGCTTCCTGAATCTGGTCCTGTGTTTACTCCGGTGAGCATTCACGCTGCCTACGAACCACACCAGAGTTCACATAAAGCGAATCTAGACCTACCTTCCACTTGTTTGTTTCATACCAGGGCTTGGTTGAGCTTTCACACCTGCTCAAATGAAGTAGATTATCGGAGACACTTTTACCAATAATCACAGAATGGCACCACACGAGAAAAATGTTCTGCCCAGTTGATGTGTCAAGAACTCGAGAACGAACTTCCCACATAGTACGCAACAGTCTTCAGAAGAAAATTATTTTTTATCTTTCATAGATTTGTCGACTTTATATATGACATTTAGTCAAACTGCAACAACAACATTAATTTTGACGGCTATTCCATATGTCGCCTTCCTTCCATCCTCCTCCCTTTCTTTCCTCCTTTCTTTCATGAGTTTTAAACTCAAGCAGTTTTGTTTGCTGAGATCTATGAGTGGCTCATAAGTCACTTAAAATAGAGACTCTTCACCTCATCTGTAACCCTTCCATATATGGGTGTTTTATGCACCATCTCCAGATCCATTCCCCTTTGTCTGTAAAAATCAACATCTGAATAACATGTGATATAAAGAACCCCATCTCGAACGAGGTTGTGTTCAGCAGATCAACGTGCAGCTGGAGGTGAGCGACTTATTTGCGAGCGTTAGTATAATATGCCACCTGTGACAAAACGTCTAATTTAGTACACTGCATGTTGTATTGTAGGTCAGGCTTTACACCTTTCACCATAAAGACAACTTTTATCCTTCCCTCATGACATCAATTCCAAACCCTCGGACTCAGCAGGAAGTCGGCGTCTATAACCACAAAGTGACTCGCAAATTATCACCGGCAAACTGAAAGTCCAGCTGGTAGCTAGGTTTTAAACAACGTTGTTATGCAACACTGAGAATTTCAGGGGGACCCGACAGCCGAGGCGTAGGATCAAGACAAACACTTACAACGTCATTTGATTAAGTGCTTTTTATACCTTGATTTTTTTTTAAAGATTTCTTTATTTCTTTGGGTGTGACATTCATTTGTGACAAATAGCTGGGAGAAGCTTTTGTTTAATTACTATCAATAATAATTAAAAAGCTAAAATTAGAGTAATTATTTGTATTAGTGACGATGTCTTTTAGCCATCTGCTGGTGAAGTGATGTTTCCTTTTTTTGTGAGAGGTCACTTCCTTCTATAATATCAACCCGAAACTGAAACCTCTCCGATGATGGATCCAATGCCATCATGCATATCTTACATACTTACATTATGAACACTTGCATTTCTCCCCCTCAACCAGTGCGCCACCGTCGGACAAACATTTTAATCGACCAGAACCTTTTATAGTTTGTCATTTACACCCCGTGACACAAGGCCAGGTGTCTTGTAGAATTTTAGGACCACCACAAAGTTTTTATTGACATATGGCTCCCACAAAATGCCTGACTGATTTTTCACATCCCTACGTTCCTTGGGCCAAGAAAGTTTGAAAACTGCTTTAATAGACACAAATAGATGGCGGGAGAATAAAAAGCAGAGGTCCATGCCTTGGCCTGAGCCTCTTTCTAAGAAACGTAGGATCGCGGAAATATTACTTGTTACATTTTTGTAAAGCCTAACAGAATTAATATCCAACAAAACCAATGATTGGTACTCTGTGTTCTGAACATTTTCTTTGGTGGTCAGAAATGACACTGAATGAAAACTGTCATAATGTGGAGGAAGGAGGTAGGACCCAAACACAAGGACAAGCACACAAGAAACCAAGGACAGTAAAAAACACTTTTTTGTTTAATACAGTAGAATGAGGGATGGTATTAACACACATCCAACAAAAGGTGAAATCCAATAAACCAAAAGTAAGATGTTAAACCAGAACCAAAAGGACCTGAATGGAACCGAGAGGGAACCTGAAAAAAGGGTCGACTTGACAAACAGTAAAGGCAGGACTATATATACACCCACACACAGCCTGAGGAGTTAAGGAGACACAGGTGAAACTAATCAGGACATTAAATGAAAGCTCATGGAGAGATACTGAAAATCAGCAGCTAAAACTTGCATATCTGCCCTTTTCTCTAATATTAAAGGTTTAACTGTAAACTTTATTATTAACTGTACATTAAATGCTTGGAAGAAAAAAAATCAAGAAAAGCAAATTGGACATAAAATCCCAAAACATACAGTGGGGGAAATAAGTATTTGATCCCCTGCTGAATTTGTAAGTTTGCCCACTTCCATAGAAATGATCAGACTCTGGTTTTTATGGTTGTTTACTGGTTATGGGTATAGACAGAATATCAGTCGAAAATGCATAAAAAACACACAATCTAAAAGTTATAAATTGTTATGTATTTTATTAAGGGAAATAAGTATTTGATCCCCAACAATTCACTTAGAATTCAGGCTCCTACAGATTGGCTGGTGCGCATGTGGCACACAGCTGTGCTCAGTCAACTAATTACCAATACTCCTGATCTTAACTCGTCATGTATATAAAGCACACCTGCTCTAAGAATCAGTTTCTTACATTCCAACTTCTACAGCACCATGGGCAAGACCAAAGAGCTGTCAAAAGATGTCAGGGACAAGATTGTAGACCTGCACAAGGCTGGTATAGGTTACAAAACCATCAGCAAAAGGCTTGGTGAGAAGGTGACAACTATTGGTGCCATTATTCGCAAGTGGAAGACCCATAAAAGGACCATCAACTGTCCTCGGTCTGGAGCTCCCCGCAAAATCTCGCCTCATGGAGTGAGGATGATGATGAGAAAGGTGAGGGAGCAGCCTAAAACAACACGGCAGGAGCTTGTTAATGATCTGGAAGCAGTTGGGACCTCCGTCACCAAGAAAACAGTTGGCAACACACTGCGCCGTTATGGATTGAACTCTTGCAGTGCCCGCAAGGTCCCCCTGCTCAAGAAGGCACATGTACAGGCCCGCCTTAAGTTTGCCAGTGAACATCTAAATGACTCAGAGAAGGCTTGGGAGAAAGTGCTGTGGTCTGACGAAACCAAAGTTGAGCTACTTGGCATTAACTCGACCCGCCGTGTTTGGAGGATGAAAAAACGTGAGTATGACCCAAAGAACACCATACCCACGGTTAAGCATGGAGGTGGAAACATCATGTTTTGGGGGTGTTTTTCAGCAAAGGGTACAGGGCAACTTCACCGCATTATGGGGCCAATGAATGCAGCCATGTACTGTAACACTCTTGGACAAAAACCTTCTTTCCTCAGCAAGAACACTGAAGATGCCTCGTGGGTGGGTTTTCCAACATGACAATGACCCAAAACATACTGCCAGGACAACAAAGGAGTGGTTCAAGAAGAAGCATATTAAGGTCATGGAGTGGCCTAGTCAGTCTCCAGACCTTAACCCGATCAAAAACCTGTGGAGGGAGCTGAAGCTCCGAGTTTCCAAGAGGCAGCCAAGAAACTTGAAGGATTTAGAGACTGTCTGTAAAGATGAATGGGCCAAAATCCCTCCTGCGCTGTGTGCAAACCTGGTGACCAACTACAAGAAACGTCTCATCGCTGTGCTTGCCAACAAAGGTTTCTCTACAAAGTACTGACTTGTGTTGTGCTTGGGGATCAAATACTTATTTCCCTTAATAAAATACATAACAATTTATAACTTTAGATTGTGTGTTTTTTATGCATTTTCGACTGATATTCTGTCTATACCCATAACCAGTAAACAACCATAAAAACCAGAGTCTGATCATTTCTATGGAAGTGGGCAAACTTACAAATTCAGCAGGGGATCAAATACTTAGGTATACAAATTTGGAATTACTCATCTATAGTGATTCAAAACTAAAAAGATCTTAGGAATTCAAACAACAGCAGATATGACAAAAAAAGGATCAATGTGCCCATATAATGAACGAAAGTATAAATAAGGAGTAAAAGATATAGAAATGTTTAGGTACCAGCAATTAAAATTTATTTTTTAAAAATACAACAAATAGGGGAAATTGTGGAAAAGGAAGGTGATAAAAAGAGAAGAGAGATAGGGGCTACATATGATGTCCTAAGTAAGGTTGAAAGTAATGAGAAATTATTAGAAAATATATATAATAAATGGAATATAGACCTAAACATGAAAGACTCAGGGAGAAGGTGGAAGGACTGCTTGTGAACCTCAGTTTTGTCACATTTTGAAAGACAGTCATTAAAAACCTATATTCAAATAACATCTTTTCATATAATATAAGTCCAATCTTGTCTATCATCAGATATTAGATCTGTTGACTGGGGAGGCCAATAAAGTCACTGTCACAATCATATAACATTTTAGATTATTATTTTTTTAATGTCATTAGTTTAGCACGTAGCTCCAGGAATGGCGTTGTCAGCCTGTTGATCCTTCTGATTTTAGTTGCTAGCTGGATGAAAACAGGAGTCCACAGAGATGTATCAGTGTTTAGATCAAACGCTCTCCTGTCATTAACCTCTGAACAATGTAGATCCTGGCCACATTCAACTCAATCAAGTATGGATTCAAAAGCAGAACTCATAGGAAGAGTCTGCCGGATAAAAAATTATGTGATTTTATTCATGTTTGGAAAAGAAAAGGTCGGCAACAGACAGACAATCAGCAAAAGGCGAACAAGGTTCAAAGGAGCACACAGGAAAAAAAAATAAATAAATAAAAATACAAAAGCCAAACCAGACATAAAAACTAAAAGGACAAAAGCACGACAGGAGCAACTAACTCTAACCGGTGCACAAAGGAGTGAAGCTGCATTGACATTCTGGCAGGGAGCACTGTTTGTATTCTGAAGAGCTGATGAAATAATTGGGGCCATGTGTGCCGCTGGTTGAGGAGGAAGCAACTAGAGCTGGACAGGGGAAGATACGGCAGGTTTGGAAGTGTGTTCAAAAAAAATGCCAAGGCCCAGAGGACGAGCCCTGCACCGTTTTAATATCTTTAAAGGCTTTTTAAAAAAAAAAAAAAGAAAAACTTCACACTCCAAACCAATTAGTGGCAACACATTAAGTTTGGAGTTTTTCAGGCACATTGAGGGAAATAGTAAAAATCTGCAGTTCCTTCCAATGGTCTTATGGCTGACCTTCCAGTCTCGTAACTGCAAAACCAAGCAAACGCTTTTTTAAACTACCCCTTATTTATTTTTTTTCCAAAAAACACGCTATTTTTGCTTTTCCGAATACCATATTTGGCTCCACCCCTCTATCGCAAAAGTCAGAGTCACTGTAAGTGGTATTCAAAGTTGGCACACAGATAAAAAAAAAAAAGTTGAATTTGCCTGAATGTTATTGTTTGCCTGAATCCTATAATGACTTTTATCAATGAAATCAGTAGATAATGACATATTTACATGCAACATTTACTCAAACACAACACATGTACCGAACTCTGATTAGTTCAAGAAGCTACTGCTTCACCGTATACGAGCCAGAGGAATGTTAAAGGGTTAAAAAAAAAAAGACAAAGTGTTTCCTTTCCACCACATTAGCTTTGACAACACTATGTAATGGACAGTCACAAGAAAAGCCTCATGAATCTCGTTTTGTTAAAGATCGAATCGGGACTTGGTTTGGACGATTGGCTGAATGTTAAAAGGTCGATATTGGATTGGGCGTCAAAACAACCTCAATCAGCACATCTTAATAATAATAATAAACAATCACAATAATAGCAAAAGCATAATAAGTCTAAACTATATTGCATGTAAGCAGCATCTTAACCCGACTAGACTGACCACATTCTAGATAATTTAATATCTGGCTTTATTGTCACTGGTTGCGTGGCTAACCGCTAACTTGGATGATAGCTGGTTGCCCTGCCACTGTGAGCTCCATCAGCGCTGAGGAACAGGTTGAATCTGACAGGATTTTCGGAGAGAACATCCATCACTTCAAAAGTGGATCTCCCTGACTGGATGCTATCTGATATTTAATAACAGCCAGTTATTGGCCTGTTGCGTTGGTAATCCAACTCATGACTCTAATCCCAACTGAAAGGGGTTGGCACGTCACCCTTGTCACTGTCTGCTTTGTGCCCTGTAATGAAGAAAAATGAAGACCAAGACAAAAGTCCAGGAAAAAGAAATACTATAGATTATGCATTTTAAATCACTTTGCTACGGTGGCTTGTTGTTTGAAGAATCTAAATTGACTTGGCAAGAAAAAAATCAATGTCCAAGCTTAAAAAAAAAAAAGAAAAAAAAAAGCATATATCCCCTGAGATCCGAGTTCAGAATGTAATTTGGCAAAGGCAAATTCATTTAGTAACGCTGCACTTCATACCCTGAAATCCCTGCGAGACAGTGGAGCCCTCCTTTACCTAAACTCCACACCGTCCGGCCTTCGGGCATGTGGCGAGCACTTCACCCGTAGCTATCCGCTGATCGAACACAAACTTGTGTGTAATTGTATAGAGCTCCTCTCTCGACCTTCTCTGTCAGGAGAGAAATAGGGGCCATCATTCATCCTTGCCATTACCAGCCTGCCTGCCGTGAATAATGCAATTTGTATCCTCTATGGAGTGCATCCAGAACAACAGGCACTCCAATAAACAAACAGCATATCGCAGTCGAAATCCACTTACAGGGTGAGCCTGGCAAACGCCACGGCCATTAGAAGCCCACTCAGGCCCCATCATTTCAGTCCGATAGATCCCTACCTTATCTGTTTTAGAGAAGACCTATGATAATGAGCCTGCCAGCTTCGTTCTGCTGAAGTGCCGGATCGCCCACATAAACCCCGGGAATGCAGGCGGGAACACACACAGGGACGCGCACACACACACACACACACTCGCGCGCACGGTGATGCTGCTGTCCAATGGAGATTTGTGGTACCTGAAAGTGAAGGTAAAGGTCAGTCGATGACCTTTTGTGGGAGCTAACAGCAGCTAGTCAGGACTGAAATGGATCAGTCAAGCAGTGTGTGTGCACGTTTGTGTGTGTTTGCGGCAATGAGCCCTGATGGATGGGTACACGGAAAATATTAGAAGCCCACTGCTTATAATAGGAGAAGATAAGGCACAGTTGCAGAGACTGTAGTCGTGCGCTGTGTAATTTAGTTTTTAATTAACTTCTTAAGATGTACACTTACAGACTCGCTTTGCAGTTATTGATTTTACTGCCTTTTCGCCTTCGGCTTTTCGTCTCATTCGAGTTTCTTTTTTGTTTTCTTTAAACACAATTCCCAAATGATCGCTGTGAGGACACCAGCGATTAAAATTTGACTGGAATTTCTTTCATTTTGAGCATTTATTTTTGCCATTGTATTCATTTTAATTATTAAAATGATCCTCATCAGAGGTTTTTTTTAAATCCAATCACAGTTATACGAGACCTCGGTAACTTAGTCTATTCTTTCTACAAAACATTATGACAGAAAAATAAACACTAAAAAATATAAGAGTGTAATGCCAAATCTGATGTAAATACATTTAGTTGGTGCCTACATTACCAACAATGCAACTTGACCCAACAGCTGGGTCAGAAACTCATGTAAGTGAAGCCAGAAGAGGTTAATGTAACACAGAAGCTGCACTCGAACAGAGATGAGCACTGGCCCACAGGTTACTACTTGCATAATTACTAGCATAATTCACTTGTATCTTGGACCAATCTGTTGGCAGTCAAGGTGCATTATGGGTAATGTAGGCATTCACCAGGTTCCAACAAGAAAAGGTCTGGTCGCACTATTCTTTCTGCTTCACTCACAGTTTATTTTACTCATGGGCAGAATCTTTCTCTGTATTTGACTAGGGCTGGGTGGTATGGTCAGAAATGCATATCACGGTATTTTTCAAAATTCTAACGGTATCGCAATATTTTTTTCCATGCATAAACACATATTCACAACTTTTTTTACTGGTTGAGAGGAATTAATGCAGTAGATTGACTAAGGATTGACTATTTTACTGTGATGATGAGTGAATATTGTAGAATAATCCCATAATCCCACACTCGTAGTAAAACAGGTTTGCATGGCTGCTGGGGATATTTACAGCTTGGAGACAAAAAAATAAATAAAAGAATTAAATGTTGATGAAGTGAAGAAACAGGGTCAATAACAGTTTCAGTTATTTCAATATATTTATTCACATGTAAACATATCTAAACTGCGTATGTAATGTCAATAGCAGTGCAACTGGCTACCGTAATAATTGTAGTCTGTGTGCAACATTTATTTTTTTCTCATTCATAAAGCTAAAATTGGGGATATTTTCAGGGACATTGACTGTCCCCAGTTAGCAGGGACGTCTGGTCACCCTAAAATAACAAACAAACAACCGACATGGCACCTTGTTTTTTGGCACAACTCTTCTCATTCTGCTGCTTAATGTTTCGGACCTTCCCATCTTCACCACGCCTCACAGTGACACAGTCGCCTGTTTAGAAGCGCTACATTGAAACAGCAGTGTTCTGAACACTGTGTAATCAAATACACGGTTATTTATATAAAAAATTCATATCATAATGAACATTATTAGAACCATGCTCTCACCAGCTAAGCTAGAGAGCTAACAGGGCTAATGGGCCCATTTGGAGAATGCACTGTTCCTGTAGGTCCTGCAACTCCAGGTCGATGTGTTGAGTGATTGATCTAAGCCAAAAACCAGAGAACTTTTTTTACACAAAAAGTATGCTGAATACTTGCACCAACTAAATCCATCTCAATCAAAAGTGTAAGTATCTGTTCATAACAGTAAGAAATATTCCATAGATTCCATGGATACTTTAGAAAGAGATTACCTCAACTGTAATCAAACAAAGGCATACACATTTTTTATTGTTCTCAAGTATGTCTGATCTTATTTTTTATTTGATTGCTGGCATTCTGTACAGCAGCTTGAGAAACTGCGCATTTAGTTGTCGCCTTCCCAGAGTGACACACCTGATATTTTTCAGATGTGCCCTTAAAACTTTAACAAATGATGAATTGGAGCTTATATTCTCAGTGTCAATGATCTCGCCCCCTGGCTTGTATCCACTAATGACTACTCAAGGCTGTGTTTATCATTCTAGTGTTTAAATCTCTAGTGGCTTTTATTGCTTTGTTATTGTGATCAAGTGCTTCAGCAACATTCTGTGTGTGTCTTCGCACAGCGTATACTGTGTATGTATGCTGGGGTAAATTGTTGGTGCCGGCCGGCCTCTTTGTTTGCTCTGCTCTGGTTCAAACCATTTTCTGACAGCCTCTCAACGCTGTGCCTGCCACGACAAGATAATCCTGCAGCGTCCCATAAGATGGCGGCATCTGTCATCTATAATAATCAGGGGAGCTGGCCGGGGAACAGTCAACAGGAGGGATTGGGAGTTGGAGGGGTGGCTGTCGAGCCTCATTCCCAATGCAATAGCCAATTAGAAGGGGTATTATCTCATCATGTGAAGAGGCTTTTAGCCCCCCTGACCGCTCTCTGACGGGAGACTTGGAAGGGCTGCAGGACTGGGAAGCAGACACAGACAGCACTGCGTGATGCTGCCAGGACAGGAAGTGGAAGTAAAGGCATTTTTTCTCCTTCATCGGGCACAACATGATAGCTCTTGAAGCGAGCCAAAGCTCAGACCCCGAGGACAGAGATCCTCAGCCTGGCCTCATTGCCTCACAGTATTTTAAATTCACATCAACTCTACATAGCTTAGAGAGCAATGGAATTTATTCAGCCCTTATCTGATTGATTTTGCACACAGTGGGCTCAAATAAATCATTGCACTGTGTGGGTATTTGCGTATAGGTATGCAGCCCTACCTTGTGCTCCTGGATGTTTGTTTTGTTGCTGATGTATTTCTTTCGCTCCTGCGAGCCTTCTTGCAGGATGCTTGAGAGAGCAAATGTTTCTTAATGTCAATCCTCATGAATGTATGCAAATATTTTAAAAGGCGCTGAAAGCATGAGATCTTACACGAACACAGGACATGTCAAAGTTAGAATGATACTTTTTGGCAATTTTGTCAATCATTAACCAGTATAACTGCATAATACAGAGGTCTATGCATAAGTGCAAGAAGGTTTGTCAATTTCACACCTGAGGAAACACAAACTAAACCAGTTCTAAGCATAAGCAGACGGGTGGGTTTACCTCCAGTTTGTGCCTCTCATTCAGAGTCAAGGGTGCACCGTAAGGATCAGCAAACCAAGCAACTGTTTGGGGCCCAATGGAATATAGTTGAGGAAGTAGGAACCTCAGATGTTCTTTGGCATATTTTGCAACTATAAATCCCTTAACACTCCGAAGGTCTACAGTTCATTAACAATAATCTACAACTCTGCAAAGGGTTTCCATTTGGGCCCCTTCAGAACTTGTATTAATCCATTAAGAGTTGAAATTCATTTTGGGTGCAGAAGGATATTTAACTGTCTCTGATGCATCACTACGAGCTGAGTATGCAGTTTGTTGTCTAGTCACTGATCATATGAGAGTAACAACATGGACGCCTCCTAGAAGACAGGTGAGGAGTCCAGTGGGTCATTGCAGCAAACTAGCAGCGGTTCATCAAGTGTGTGAAAATACTTCACTAAAGATGAAGCCCATACTAGCATGATATATCAGTCCTGAAATACAACTAAAATACTACTGCAATGCATCTGAAAAGACATCTGCTAACATTAGCAGAGAAACGGTTCAAATCCTCTGGACAAGAGTCAGTTAACAACTTCACTAAACGACCTACAGGTAATTAGACCTTTTGCTGCATTTTTATTTATTTATTTTTTTTCAATCCGGCTACACTATCCCATCTTACAACATGTTGTGGAGTACTTTTAAATGCTATTGACGGTGCTGAGTTGCAGCCTGTTTTTATACAGTATATACTTGTGACGTCATCAGAGACTTTCATCACATAACAGTCAACTCTAAAAAAGTTCTTCAGTCCCTAAAGTGTAGTCAGCAGCAGAAAGTAATGCAGCCTAGAGAAAGCGCAGCATTATATTTGGGTCTTGCTATTCCTGCAGATATGAGAAACTTTCTGTGCAATACTTTAATATTTTGTATATATCAAGTCATTTGGTGCCAGTAATTGAGGGCTGTCATCCATGACCAACACAGATTCTTCAATCAGTCCACAAGATAGGCTTCATCAGTAAAGGACTCCTCAATGCACATTCTTATCCTTCACTGTTTCATTTGTCATGCCAGCAACCTCCAACCTCACCCTCCCCCAACTTCCACACATTTCCCTTTTCCTGCTTCCTTTATTCTAGAGGCCTCTGCTCAACCTCTACTCCTTTTGACTTATTCCATCCTAAAGCCTTCACTTCAGACATTCTCCTTTCCTTAGGACAACCCCCCATCATTTCTCCCAGTTTTCAATTTTCCTTTGCCTCCATTTGTTTTTTTGTGTTTTTTTTCATTCCCTGTGACCCTCCATGTGTGTCCAGGACTAACTGCCCTCCATGTGTAAAAGCATCTTCCAACAACCCGTCGTTGAGTGTGTTTGCACGTGTGTGTGTGCATGTGTCTTGGGTAGAGATAGCACCGAGATGGGTTTCTGGACTTCACCGCTATCTCTGCAAAACAGGCACAGGCAGACCTTCAGGTTCTAAAATATCTTCTCCCAGCATCACCGTGTACTCCATAATGTGCTAGAAGAAAACCACACAAGCTCCGAGCTGATGTGTAAAAATAGCAGCCTGAAAGTCAGATGAATGTGTGAGGCATTAGCGGCCTTGTGACTGATTCCACAGGAGGGCTAACTGGGCCGGGGCTCGACACTGCTGATAGACGGATCTGTTACGCAACTGCATTTGCAAAATTGGAATGGAAAGTTCCTTATGAAGAAATCCACAGCTCTTTAAAAGCCTTTACATCTCTGTCTTAAAGTTTTGTGCACACATCAGTCTAGTTTAGGAAGTGCAAGGTTGTAGGGACTTACAGTACATCAGAAGCTCTCAATCCCTTTGGTGCAGGTGGTGTAAAATTTCTGTTCTTTGAGACACGAGTGTCGATTACAGTGCCACCATCTGAGTTTAGGAAGCTTTGTCTTAGGAGTTTGTTAATGTAAGGTATATAATGCTTGTAGGCAAGGTGTAGGGAAGGTGGTCATAACATTATGATCACCTTCCCAATATTGTGTAGGTCTCGGTTTGGGATCTAGTGAATTTGGAAGCCAGGTCAACCTCATCTAAGTGACATCCACACTAATGCCGGGTCCAAATATGCAGCGGTTTTAGAGAATTCCCTCTGATCAGACTGTACAATCCTATCACAACACCTACTTGTAATCTGACCCTGTAGCAGCTGCTTCTGCAAAAAAAGACCAAATTCGCATTAACGATGGCCTGTTTCTGCAAATGGATTCACATCTCTTTGTTTTCCCACGCTGAGTGTGCTGTCAGGGGTCTGTGAGAAGATGAAATAACCAAGCCAAGTGATGTAGTGGTAAATAAAAAGGAGGTCAATTGTAGCATCTAGTGGGCTTGGAAACCAGGGGTGTCAAACTCATTTTTAGTTCAGGTGGCCACATTCAGCTCGATTTAATCTCAAGCAGGGCGGGACCTGTAACATAATAGCAAAATAACCTATGAATAATTTTTCCTTTTTTTGTTTTCGTGCAATTATGTACATTTTTATAATTTTTACATTTATTTTAATTATCGTTTTGCAAAGCATTTTATGAACAACCTGAAATGAAGTTTCGGTGCATTGCTGCCACCTACAATTTAGTTCTGGGTCTCAATGTTCTGTTTCATCCATGACCAGCATTTACTTTTATTGAAATATCGCAGTTAATATTGTCTATCTTGTCTATATGTTGTCATTGTTTTTGAAAATTTGGGCCAGATTAGTAGTCAACTTTAAAAAATCTGAAGTCGTGCAACCTCTACTGCAAATGCTCCATCTTCAGTTTTTTTTTGTTCCTATGAAATTAGGAAAAATCATAAAACTGGTTGCAAGCAGTAGAGCTGGGTTCATGTCAGAACTTTGTGTCAGTTGCTTTGTGACGATTGCCCCGTGAAGCTGAACACTATTCTGAATAAAACAGAAACAGAGGGAAATATAGACGTGAAAACAGCTGAACATCTGCCGTCATCCCAGCTTCTTTCCTCCTGCCCTGGTGTCTCTCCTGTCCCATGTTGTTCTGCCCCCAATGGTGTTCACCTGCTGTTCAGTGCTTGTGTTTTCAATCTGCACACATTCTCTGCCTCTTTGTCAGTTTGTCTTTCTCCCTTGTGGAGATCTTTGTGTATTCTCTAATGGTTTTACGTCGGTGCTTGTGTTTTTACCCTTTTTCTCTGTGTGCCTGATGAATTTTGTTTACTAAGACTGAACTGATGACCTCTTTTCCGGTGAAGTATTCTTCTGTTCAATACCGATCACCTGGCGTCACGCATTTCAGTCATTTTCCGTTGGCTTTGACACAAAATATTGTATTGACGAATTATTCTAAAGGTTAAAGCAGATGTAGCTGAATAGAGACTTTCAAAACTACATTAAAATCGAAGTCCGTTCAGTCAATAGATACCATCAGAACAGATGCACTGTGTCATCAGTCTTAGCTCTGAGTCAGTGAAGGACATCTTGAAGTCTGTATTCCAAACAAGAAACAAATTAGTTTGTTTGTTACATCGGTAAAACTGATATAAAAGGAAACATTTCCAGCAACGACAGCAACAATTTGCTGTAATTTATGCAGGGAATTATGTCATGAATATTTCTGTCCAACCAACAAAAAGTCAGCAAAATCTGTCATGCACAGAACTTGGTATTAGGTAACAGCCTTTGCCTGAGTAACTTTGCATATTCTGTTTTTGGTTTTATTTATATTTTCTGTTAGTGGCATTGAATCACCCATTACCACCCTATTTCTGTAGGTCAGGGCCTACGAAAATCCAGCACCATCTCCAAAACTTTGCAGTGTTGATCCCTTAAGAAAAATAGGAACTGAGAGTATGATCTCAGTCTAATTCCTACTGAAGATGAGGTGCAACAGGTGGTTTATTCTGTGCTGGCATAAACCCACTAGTAACAGCCTTAATGGGTAAAGCCTTTAAAAAATAGAACAAAAGGTTGTGTGTGTGTGGGACGGAAAGAGAAAGGGAGGCGATATAAAATGATTAAGTCCATCAAATTACATACGCATTACAAGGTACATTAAAAGGTACATGTGGCATCCTGAGTGAACTCGACAAAGACCCGGCTATAAACACCAGCTATAAACCATTTTCGTTGTAACGCTCCGTCCCAAGGAGCATGTTCACTTTAATTTCTCCCTATTTACCGTAGAGCTGTTTAATGGCCCAGTACTCTGGTTAACTACGGGAGTCTTTCAGCCTGAACTAATTATAATGAAACAGCTGGATTGTTTTTATGTCTGTCACTGGAATGAAAGTCTGATCCACATGTACAGATTGTCTGTCTAATGCGGTGTCAACGTGAAGAAGCGCTTCAATAAGGTAGCGCTTTGCAGCACGCCAAGGAAACAGCTGTGTTTGCAGATGACAGTGTTAACGTCCAAATGTGACAAAACGATGAAGAGTTTAAGTTATGTAGACACTCATTTTTCCCAGCATATGATGGAGGAGTTTACCAGAGACGCCACAATGATGTGGTCACAATAGATTTTGTGATTATTATATAGTCGAGCACTTTAAAGCAGATGTACTAAAATTATCTTTATTCACAGATTATAGAATAAAAAACAAACATGTCTCTTGTCATTTATGAAATTAGATCATACTCATGATATTTCTCAGTGCTGGTACAAAGCCAAATTTGTTGACACCAAATTAATTTATGGTGCATGCACATAAAGAAACCAAGAACTGTATAATCATCAGATTAATCTTCAGATTGAGGCAACAAAAAGCGCCGCAGACTGAGGCGGCGTAACCTAGCAAACCAAAAGCAAGACTAAAAACACAGAAAAGACCATTGAGGGAGGAACAAACAGAGAGAAACCAATCATATAATCGAAGAGAATACAGACAGGAAGCGAAGCAAGATACGACACACCACTTTCAAAACCAGATCTCATGAACAGAAACAGGTAATAAAGTCGACACCGTGACACATAAAGCCCAAGAAATTATGGCTCATATCAAAGTGGTTGTTTGTTTACAACAGAAATGCCCCAAAAGGGAGCCTGTGATCCATATTTTGCAGAAAATTCTAAACATATTATAATGCAATATGGCCGACACGTAGAACTTGCACTTCACTGTATTGTGCTATTTAGTTTTAACAGGAGGTGGCGCTAATGTCTTAAACATTGCAGTGTCTTCACAAAACAAGATTAAATGTTTTGTAGATGTTCTGTTTTGTCCCTGTCCTGTGATTATTCTTATTCTCATCAGATTGGAAGTGTAATAATTTGAACAGAAATCCAACTGAAGCCATCAGGCTGCTCTTGTTTAAGCTGCAATGATCACCAAACTGAACTTCTGAACCATGTCAAACACAAGTTCTGACACACCCTTTGCAATATTTATCAGGCAGCTATGAGCACACTGTAGCTGTGTGATCTGTCAGACCTTAAAACAGGGAGTTTATTCCTGGAGTAGGGAGACTGTTGAACTGGTGCCAGTTATCTGGTCAGAACTCTGAACTGATGGGTAGGCTTCCTCTTTGTTATGTTTAACATCTTTAACCGATGTCTTTTAAGATTCATGCAGAAAGTTTGTTGAACTTTAGGATTAGGGTTATGCAAATGCAGACACTATGAAGAAGAAAGGGACAAATGAACTTGAATTGAACTAATGAATCAGGATCAGAAAGTACAGAACCGGGTAGGATAAATGAAAATAGGAGTCCAAAAGAAAACAACTTAGAAAACAGAATAAATCTGAAAAGTCAGGTGACCAGGTGAGATCCAATTTTGAAAAAACATGGTGGGGAGGCAGCAGGAGAGCTGTGGAATTAGAGTCAAACTCCAGTATATGAGGGTTAGCATTAGCAGATGTTAACGAAATACTTCACTAAAGATGAAGCCCAAACTACCACAACATGCAAAATATAAGTCAGTGCTGAAATACAACTAAAGTACAACTGCAATGCATCTGGAAAAGCATCCGCTAACGCTAGCAGAGGAACGGTCCAGATGACTTCACCAAACGTCCTGTGATACCAGAGAGAAAGCCCATGTTTATTGCATGAGACGTGAAAAAAACATGGAAGAAATAAATGTTTCTTAGACTTATTTATTTTTTTGTCCTTATTCTAGACAGAGTTTCTTTGTTATTGTTCGTTCCGTGGATTTGTGCTGCTTCTCTTGTCCATCACAAAGAAGAACAGAGCAAGAGAGAGAAACTGAGAGTAAGCAGTGTGTCAAGCCGCCACTAATGGACCATTAGCTTAAATAATTTCCATTTAATACTTGATTAATCAAGCTCAGAGCATTCCGTGTTGTGATTTGGGGGAGGGCTGCATGCAGTGTTTCTAAATTGAGTAGAGGAAAGTGCAAGAAATGAGCTGGGGATTTCTTTTTTTTTGTCTTCCATGGATGATAGATTCAAGGCATTACAATCCATCGCCTATTGATTTAATGTTGGCTAACCTTAGTGCAGACTGCATCAAGCCAAAAGGCACTGAGCCTGGACCCTATCTGCCATATACTAATGGGAAATGCAGGATTATTTCATCGCACGCAACAGTAATGTTCAAATTCCCATTGACAAAATGCAGCCTCAGCACATGCAGCAACGTATTACAGTTATTGCACTAATCAGCCACGGAAGCTCTCTTCTTTCCTCTCACCACCATCTCCATGGCCAAACCAGATGTCTTCATCATATCTTCTTCAACCACCTTCCATCTTTATCCATTCTCCCCCACCAGCAGCATTTAGGCTCCAGGCTCCATTTAGGCTTTGTGCTTTGGAGTCTGACCTCCAAGCAGCCACCTTACACGGTCATGTTTCCTCAAGAAATGACAGAAATACAGCACACAGTAACAGATATCCCTATTAAAGGCCACTCATCAAAGAAAACTGTCATGATGCATGTGCCATGTGAGGTGATGAACTTTTCCTTTTACCCCCAAGAGGCTACAACCGCTCTGGCCCTGTTCAGACCTGCTATAAAAGCACCGAGCTGCCTCCATAATCAAAAGGTCTGCTTGGTTGTCTGTGAGGTGCGGAGGGAGCGTGGAATGGGATAATGCGGGATTGGAAGTGACAGCAACATATTCTGTAGTGCATTCGAACACACTGCAGTTCATTAAAAATGCATCTTGTTGTGAACCGACAGTGTTGGCTTTACAAAGCTCCTCATCAGACCACTTATTAGAGGCCATGGGACATTACGCAGACACACACTGGAGCAGTGCTCATTTAATTTAACAGGCTGTCAAAGAGTCCCCCCCCCCTCACACACACACACACCTTTAAACACACACAAACACACGCATTAACACACACTTAGAGAATGTGAAACACGGTGACTGTTTTCTTAGTGTGAAATGCTTGAACACGCAAACACAAGTTGTATTAGTTGAATTGCGATGGATACATTGTAAACACACAAACTGTGTTTTAATTTGACTAAATCCCTTCCACAGGCGCCACCGTGCTGCGTTCTCACTCATCAAAATGTCAGTCTGAAAAGGTCACCACTTAATGTGCAGTTTTGTTCCTGTTTGAGGAACATTTAAAATAAAATGGACATCTTACAGATTTGAATTCTATTCCATTTTTTAGGGTGGGCTAGCTTTTTCACTATCAGACAATTTAAGAAATACAGAAAGTATTGCGAACTAATGAGATAGAATTGTGTATGGATACTGTAAATGTCAGGAAAATTCAGAATAAGAACACTCTTTATGAAATAGGGCATGGGCCTTCTGAGGATGTCCTGAGTGGGGGCCTTTGGGTCCTATGGGTTGGCAGGGATATCTGCTGCCATCAATGAGTGTCATTGCTATGGGGTGGGGGTGTCTGGTCTGGTCTAGGTGGGTGCTACATGTCTAAGTCAGTGCGTTAACATGCAAAGCTTAATCAAGCTTTGCTCAAAATTTGACTTTCTCACTACAGTCCTTGTTCCAGTTTACATGCAGCAAAAAATTCAAATTGAATAACTGTTCTCCTCCTCCACACTAGGTGGCGATAGTGGGATAATACCACAGTAATATGGCCCAATTTCTGGTTGACCTAATATGTAATATAATAAACAAGAGTCGTTCATGCGGCAGGCCGGCATTTCAAACAACAACCAGACAGATTTTTTAATCTCGTACGTAATGTTCGCACTACTTCTGATGCAGGTAAGATCTGCGCTATCCCTCAGACGGCTCCGTTTCTCTTCTTCTTCTTCTACGCCCGGCTTTCTTGGGCAGTTTTGTTCCGGGGTGACACACCAGCGCAGTGGTTGTGGAGCATGCGCACACGCATTATCTGAGGAAAACTCGGATTCCAATCACATTATCTGGGAGTCTCAATCCGACAATGAGAACTCCGATTTTAATCGGTGTTTACATGCACTTAAGTTCTCCTGTTATAGTCCGATTAAGGCAATAATTCGTTTTTTTCACGTGCATGTAAACGCACTGAGTGACATCCACACGAATGAATGCAAGGTCCAAAAGTTTCCCCAGAGAACAGTGAATAGTTACAAGATGCTCAATGATATTTACTTCTCCTGTAAGTGGTTTTTATGTTGTGGCTGATTGATGTACACATAGGTCCAGACCATTAAACAATAAAAAATTAAAATGGGTCCGGGTTAATTAACAAAACAGTGCATTCATGTACCACAAGTCTGTTAGCGAGGGTGTAATCAAACTGCATTTTAAACTTTTAATACTCTAAAATGACATGGCCACAAAATACACACTGGTAACATGCACAGTGACTTTATGCTATGCCGTTAAATGACATCAACACACTGCTGTTTTACAAATTCTGTGCATACCTCCTCTTTAGCTAATTCATACTTCTTTGCAAGTCTAGTCCTCCACTCTCAAGTCCGTGACCCATAAGTCGGTCAAGGTCTGCCGTCACCCAGGATGTTCCAATCACTTAAATGGTTCTCAGAGGAGATGAAGAGGAGATACAAGACTTTCAGAGGAAACAAGGGTGCATCCATGTGGAAATCTCTCAAAGGGAATCCGGGAAACCTTCACGGGACGTGGGAAGGAGCCGGCTGCTGTGGAAATAACATTGCTGCAATATTAATAGTATAACATTACTGCAGTAATGTACTGGGCAAGTGCCTGTGACGACAGGGATGGCGCCGCTAATTGTAGCTGCAGCATAAATCTTTCAGCGAACAACACTTCGTGCGATGTACGCGAGCGATGAATCAATCGTCAAACACATGTTGTTTTTGTATTTATTTTGTAATTATATGCATCATAGTCCATTCGGGTGTAGCAGAAACAGTCCCATCATTTTTCCAACACAGTCGGTTAGTGTCACACACGCAGGTAGGTAGGTTGTAATATCTGGCCTCAACCTGAAGGAGGACAGATTTACTACACCTGCAGCCTCACGGTGTAGATTTTATTCAGATCATGTCGCCGCTGTTTTTGCTGCCGCCTCCTGTCTGTTGTTTTCTTTCAGTAATAAACATATTTTTTGTGGTGTGTGTGTTATTTCCTTCGAGTCACAGCCCACGTCACTGCCAATTGATCCATTCAATTAGTATTTGTAAAGCAAACAGAACATTCTCTATTATTTATGGGTCATTCCAGTTCCAACTCTATATTAAACCATTAAGCAGAGACACGAATAATTTCAAATAACCCTTTGGAATAATGTAATTATTCACATTCACATATTTTTTCCCCCTCACACTGTAAAATATCAGTAGTAGAATCAACTGATATTTTTTTGTATTATTTGTTTAATCCCATTAATTCCAAGTTCATTTGACTCAAATTCGAAGGATTGATTGAATTATAATGCCTTGTAAACTCCATAAATTCTGTTAAAAGTTCCAGACAGGTTGAAGGTTGCAATCCCTGCATCATGACATAAATACAGCATGAAGCTTTGCCAACGTTAACCCTATAGTTAAAAAAACCTTTTACAGTAACATAACACTGCTCTGTCGTTACCCACTGTCATTTCAGCTCAGCATCATTCACTACTTTGATATTTATAGCATGAATGTGGAGTGTTTAACATTATGACTAACAACTCTGATGACTGACATTAGCTAACGTTAGCATCATTATGATTGAGTGTTTGTCGCAAACATACACATATCGACAATCTGGGCCCCACATTTCTACGGTTTTTATCCCTCTCTCGAGGGGAGAAGTGAAAATGTCAGAGCTTTGTCTTTTAAATGTGTTTTAGAATCATATACAACACAGCAGCTTCAACTTTGTTTTCACCCATAAAGGGGCGTGGCCTAATCAGTGACATTACTGACTCTCTATGATGCCATTACCGTAATTTTACTTGCGCCTCTCCCAGAACGTTTTTACACTCTTATAACAAGCAGTAAACTCCTAGATAGTGAACGTTTCAGGCATTCAGGCAAAAAAGCAACAAAAAAATTGACCTTTTTTATCGTTTATATAAGCAAAACAAGCCCAGGCAGACATTTCAAAACTTAGGTGTTCAAGAAAATTTACATGAGACATCAACCCAACACCATGTAAAACAAAACACAAATGATGAGCATTGACATAAATACATAAACCCCTCAATATAGCAATAGTAAAAAAATATTTTAGCCCATGAATTTGAGCCATGCCTAACTCTTTTGCACCAGGCTAATGAGAAGACCAGCAGTGGGTGAGTACAGACATGGAATAATGATTTAACTTGAAAGAAAATCGATTTAATCTAACAAAGAAGATACTAAGTCATTCCGACTATGGTTTCTTTTGCACACAGATAGGATGGCCAGTCCTCCCCTCTGCTTCCTCAATCCCCATCGTGCTGTAACAAAGTACTGCAAAAATGAAAATGTGCATTAAACCTAATAAAACGTAAATCAATACTTGTGTATTCAATACCATACTATGTCAAACATGTACATATGAAGTAATGGCACCCCTGTGGAACATATAAAGGAATCACACACATGCTTTTCCTGAGCCCGTGCAGAGGATCATTAGACAGTCTACTCAGTGACTAGAACCTTAGTTTGCCTATTATTCAGTTTGAGTAGCTCTATTTTCCCAATTAAAAGTCAACCTTGTAGTTATTTGAAAGTGTTAAAACTAGTGAGAAAATGCAGATTTAAAACAGGCCACCAGCAGATGGTGATGTGGCAATGCTGAGAGCCATCACAGTGGACGATGGGGAGTGGTCTTTCCTTTCCACTTTAGTTTCTTTAGACGTGCTGTGGCTCACTGAGAGTTGTCCAAGTGAGTCATCTTCTTAATGCCTCCTTACACAACTGATGTTTTTGCTTCACATGTGCTCACAAACTTCTTGTTTTCGGTGAGCACTCATGTATTCGCACACTCCCCTATCATTATAAGCCTTTGTCGTAAAAATGAGAATTACTGTGGATTACGTCTCCAGAAGAGGATGGATTTTCTATTACTTCTCTTCTGTGTCTTCCTAGTTGAAATAATCTGTGAATCTGAACCCAATTAAAATGATTATTATCAAAATATAGGAGCGCCCGACCACTGTGCGCTGTCTTCATCCCTTCCCTTGAACCAAAACCTAGAGACATAAACAGCCTGTGGTGCAGAAGACAACCTCAGTTTGCAGTACAGTACAGTGTGACCTAAATGTGTGTTGTGTGTGCCTGATGTCTGTGCAATCAGTTATGCTTGCCTGTGAATGTGTCCGAGTGTGCGTGATGGGGGAAGGAGGGATGTGTCTTTTTCTTCTCTACTAGACGCTCACAGATAAAGACAACTCCGATGGCCTTTAAATGAGCAGGAGACATTCAGACACAGCAAGAAAGCACAGCAGTTACAGCAGGACAATGTACTGTAACCCCAGGTTCTATGAGGTGATATTGTTTTTTCTGTTTGGTTTGTACAAACTTAAAGCTCCTTCCTTTTTTTATGTTTTCCATGTCCAGCTTTGCCCCCTACTCTACTATGCTTACCTTATACCTCCTAGACCCCTACTCTACTATACCCAGGAGTTCTATGTAAGAAGCCGTCGCTGTTGTGAGCATTTATACCTGTGAACGGACATGTCAGTATCACTAAGTAATTACCACGGCAAGGCATTAGTCCACCCGGACAAAGAGTGCACAGAAATCTGTTGCCTGACTCTTTCACGAAGCACTTAAACAAGACGTCTCAAATGTCACGTGTTTTCCCAAAGCCTACTGACGGGAGGCGCTAAAGGAAAACAAATAGTGACAGCTCTGACTAAATGTTCTTTAGTGGCACAGTATGAGGTGCCACTATTTTAACTTAAAATTAGGCTCTGTGATGTTTAGGGTCAAGTACAATGACTTCTGTTTTGTCTGAGTTTAAAAGTAGAAAATTACAGGTCATAATGTGAATAATACTGTTTACGTGGACACACTGGAATCTGTCTGACAGATATGATTCAAACCAGTCCATGTTGAGGTTCCTGTAATCTTGATCACACTTTCAAGTCTCTGTAGAAGAATACTGTGATCAATTATGTCAAATGCAGCACTAAGATCTAGCAGGACAAGTATAGATACAAGTCCATTGTCTGAAGCCATGAGGAGATTGTTGGTAACTGTAACCAGAGCTGTTTTTGTACGATGAACTCTAAAACCTGACTCTTCAAACAAACCATTTACAACTGTTTGGCAATGACCTCTCCTAAAACTTTAGAAATAAAAGGAAGGTTGGAAATTAGTCTATAGTTGATTAAAATGGGTCAAGAATAGATTTTTTAAATAAATGTTTGATTACAGACGTTTTAAAAGAGTGGGGCACAGTTTCTGATTTAATATGGAAGTATTAATTAATGGAAAAACCTCCTTTTTTCACTTTCACTTATTCACTTCTCCTGTTGGTGGTCTGTGCACTGAAGTGTGGTTGGAGACATCCTCATCATTGTAAAAAGCTGAAACTGTATCATGTTGCTGTGCCATTAAACTGTCCGTGACCGTGAGCATGAGGTCAAACTGAAAAGTGTAACCATTAGTTTGTGGACTGCCATTCTGAAATATTGCCATCTTGGTTATATGGAGCAGGAAGACGGTGGAGGGATGGATAAAGTGTATCCAGCTAATAGCATTAAAATTACTTACGTTTTAAAACAGGAATAATGTGGAGCTGAAGACCTCTTATTTGCTCATGATTTGTTGTTGTGTCATACTATATTGTCTCTATTCTTCGAAAGAAAATGAAACTCAAGTCTACAAGCTGGATATAGGAAATGTCAGAAGACAAGATGAAGAATATGTAAATCGGAATAGCCAAGGAAACAATAAGCGTGTCTGAAAATGGGCATCTCAACATTACCCCCTCCGTTCATTTACATCCTATTATCTTGACTTGGAGTCCAACAACAACAGTTTAGGTCACAACAGGGTGTTGTGGGTTTAGGGGTCAAGCTTGGATTGGCGCAACTGACATCTCTTTTAATGAGAATGGCCAGAGGAAGCATCATTAAAAAGTGGAACCATAAGCAGTATCCTCTAGAGAGCCTCCATGTCCAACCATCCAGATGAAAACATCAGTCAGTCCATGTGACTGGTTACGTAATGGACAATCCCTTGCATTCTCTGTCGTCTCAGTGCACTGAAGAGTGGGTCTTATTTAACCTTGGGCCCGTAATGGTGTAGTTTTTAATGAGATAGATGGTCATTTCATGAATTAGGAAGCTATGAAAGCCCGAAGGTACTACCAAGAAAAACGAGATGTCTTCCAATAATAGTTACAGTTCCACACCATCTAATCTTTAAAGGTTTTGAAAGGGACATTTTACAACATTTGCAATTTACAAGATATAAACCAACAGCAACTCATAAACTTCTGTGGCCTGCAGAGTGGTCTGAGCCTTACAACCAATAGCGTCATGTCATCTACATACATGCACTCCACCACCCTTAACAAAAAAGGGTTGGACCTAAGATTGAACCTTGGGGGACACCACAATAAAATTAATAGCTTTTAGAGGAACATTCGTCCATGCTTAACTCCAACACCGCCCCACTTCTCCCTTCTGCTTTTCCAAGTTTTATTTAATTCATGCTGTTTTATTAAATGCTGTACTTTCTCTGTTTGTCAATGCTTGAATGTTGCTTATTGTATGTTTCTTGTATTTGGATGCTTGAATGCTGTTTTTTTGTATCCATTGATGTCTCGATCAATTGTTGGATTCATCTGTATCTTTCTGTAGTGTCCTTGGGTGACTTGATTCGGTTATTAGTATGTGCAGCAATGGTGGATTGTGAAGCCTCTGGATAGTTTTCTATTTACTACGTACTAGCAGCACCAAATTGCCAAATGATTACAGATTTAGAAAGTAGCTTCTAGGGCCCCTGGACAGGTGAATGTCATTGTGAAAATTATTATACCTTTCTTGAACTATTAAATGCTATTGATGGTGCTGAGTGGCAGCCTATTTTTATACAGGCTATACGTATCTGCAACTCACAGTATGCACTTGAGCTCAGCAGTGATTTCTCCCCTGGTGGGCTGTCAAGGTATTGCAAGTGGGGCGTCTTATCCAACACAACATCTGGATATGATCCACTATGAATGAATACAATGTTTTAATTTTGTTTCTTTGATGTCATTGCTTTTGCTTGATTTTAAGTTTCATCTGGCTAGACCAGAGCCAAATTTACATCATCTTTATATTGGGTTTGTGTTTATTTGTAAGCTTAATGGTTTAATGGGCTTCTTTTGATATTTGGAATTTGTTTGGATCTGATATTGGAAGTCAAATTGTTGTGTATGAGTCATTTATGAATCATTTGTTAATTGGTCTGTTACAGGCAGCCCCTTGCTTGTCATTTCTGATATCTGTGTGATGCTGATGGACAGCTCCTTGAAAACTGTAATACTGAAGGTGTTGCAACATGTTACAGATGCTGTGTTGGTGATTGTGGAGCTTCCAACGTGTTTCTCCTGTATTCACTTCAGTCCTTTATGTCAACAAAGAGAAGTGCTCTGAGAACGCATTATATGGCCTCCGTATTTAGAGACTTAAAAGTGGGCAGTGAATTGGAAAAGGGTGGGAACCACTGTATTCAGGTCAGTAATATAGATTTCAATGTTGAAAAGCATTACTTTCCATTTTTATTTTATTAGTGACATCATGAGAGAATAGTCATTGTCGACTTTAAAAAAAACTGCAGTGGCACATCTGACAGTGGAGGACACTTGATGTGGTTGGTGTCCTCGACTGTCACCTCAGAGATCAACGACTGGGATGACATTCAAGGACATTAAGTCATTAAAAATTAGGTTTCCTGCTCAGTTCACAAAGCAATCTGTTTCCTGTAAGGTAACCAGGTTAGTAAATGCTGTTTATGTTGGTGTTTATGTTGGTTTGGATCTTTTCATGATCACTATAAATGTAAAAGGAAATACAATTGTGTCATCATTTTAAGGATTTTCAGATTTTTTTGTGTGTGTATACCCACGCTGTGATGAAACGAGTGACTTATATCATTTTATTTAATGTCAGTACAAGGTTGCAGGCAAAATTGGATAATTTGCCACGTTGACAGTTGACACCCAAGGATCTATGTGGTCGTCCTCTGGTGAATTTTACCCAGATGAAGAGAAGTACTTCGAAAAACAAAACAAAAAAAAAAACAATACAAATTGAATAAATTTCAATGTCTCCTGCATTGCAGGGCCTAACTTCACTGATCTGTGATACTTTCATTGTAACAAAACATGCACAGGAACATTTTTACAAATGGCTGTGGACAAGAAAGCTAGTGATGAAAGGAATATTTACAAAAGAGACATTAAATATTCATAGACCGACTGTCCCGCATTGTGCTCCGTAATAAAAGTGTCTGTCACAGTATGACAACTTGTTGGCAATGTGTGCACACATTTTAATATGCACTAAAATAATATGAAAGGACTAAACAGGCACGTAATACAGTGATTATGTGTGCCAACAGGAATCCAACTCTTGGCACATATTTCAATGTTGAGTTAGCTGACCTAAGCCAGTGGTTTAAGTATTGCTGCAGCAAAAGTTGAAGTAATGAGCTGATAAATCATTTGGAGCCGGATGAGAGAAAACCTAAGTGTGAATGATTGTCTTTGCATACGACAAAGAAAAATACAGTCTTTACAGTGTCTACACTGATAGGGTTTGTTTTTATTCTCACAAGTATGTGGCCTGTCAACTCGTTTGACATGATGCATTTACATTTTAACCGGCTAATTTTGAGCAAATGGTTTCCACGGCCACCAATGGCTAAAATAAACACATGTCGCACCTCAGACTGACAGATTTGAAGTGGGAAAAACATTCGCCTTGAATTTCTTCATCATGTTTTTATTAATTTAAAAAAAAAAAGTCTTCAGTAAAGATTGCCTTTTCATCTTTCAAATCAAAAACTTTATTTGTATAGCACCTTTCATACAAATAAATTGCAACACAAGGTGCTTCACACATAAAACCAAAAAATATAAAACAAACCTGCAGAACACCCATACACGCACACAAACACATGCACACGCATGAGCACAGGGATAGAAAAAGCAGTAATAAAATGAGTAACATGGCTGAGCACAGATAGATAGTGCTAGTTTTTCCTTGCAAAAAACGTGAGGTCCAGAAAGCTTCATTATTATTATTTTTATTCTTTTATTTCATCTAACTTACTCATTATTTATTATTTTCTTATTTAAACACTTTATTTTGCATGTTTGTAGAAGATAGTTGCCGAGAAAACCATTAGTCAATTGAGATTTGAGTGTTAGAGTTGTGTGTCTAACGGATGCCTGTTTTTATTGATTGTTTTATTGTGCTGGGAGCTATAAACTGAATTGCCCGGATGGGATAAATAAAGTTTTCTAAACTGAATTGAATGAATTCAGTGAATTGAGTGCACCTATTTACAATTTACGTTTTGCAGCTTAGCACAAATTAACCATTAGTCACAAGCTAAATTCT
This sequence comes from Mugil cephalus, assembly GCF_022458985.1. Lineage (NCBI taxonomy): Eukaryota > Metazoa > Chordata > Actinopteri > Mugiliformes > Mugilidae > Mugil > Mugil cephalus. The sequence goes on along the minus strand of NC_061780.1, from coordinate 24,172,808 downwards.
TTGCACCATATTAGCTACCTTATTTTCCCTTCTAGAGAGGACACAACTCTATGTTATTTTTTCCTCATTTTTCCTTGACCATCTTTGTCTTTTTTTGCACATGAACTTGAACCCTGTCCCCAGAATCGGATCTGGAACAGGTACAGGTAGTGTAGGGAGTCAGCAGGGTAAAGGCTGTCCGCTGATGCGCCTCCTGACTTAGCATATAGGAACAAAACAAAATTAAGTAAAAAGCAGTGAGGTCTCCAGATGCATTGGACCCTGGCTGCGAACAGAACCTAGGAGCCGGTACTTCTAGCGTGCCAGCTCTTTTGTATTTACCCACGGACTCGAACAAGCCGCTTCGCACAAAAGAGGCCTCCTCAGACCACGTTGAGCTACGACGAACAAAAGCCATTAATTGGAGTCTAAGTTTTCCCCCAGATTATACTGCCCCGGCGCGCCCACTGCATCCCTGCTCTCTGCGGCCTCGCCATTATAAAGCATTTATTTGCAGAGATACTGCACGAGCGTGTAAAAATAATTACAGGGACAGAGCAGAGGCGGCGAAGAAGCGCAGCCCCCTTCGCAGAGGACTTTTCCAATTAATTGACTTTAATGCAGCATAATGTGGCGTTCTCCTCTCCCACTTTTCATAATGGCTGCCACCTGACTGCTGTACAGTCAATTAAAACATAATATAAATTGACTTAAGCAGTCCGCACTCGGTGATTAGGTTTCCTCAGGACAATTAAATTTGAGAGAGAAAGCAGAGAATGGTAATCCACCATCATTTTTTTTCTTCATTTCCTGCCGTCACATTAATTTTGTTATATTTAATGGAACGCCGCTTGTTACGGCAAGTAGCTCAGGAACGCTCGTAGTCATCGAGGTGTCTCGATTGTTCTTGCGTATATACACCAGGGGAGGCTACTCTGTCTGTAGTGCAAATGTGAAATGTCTCGGGCTGTGTAGCACCACAACTGATGGGCGTAATAACCCCATGCTCATATGCACATTTCCACACCAGCCTCTCCGTTGGAGTTTTGTCTGTATTATCTGTTTGGCAGTGATTGAGTGTGGCAGTAAAAAGGCACTGAGAAAGACACAAGGATGTGGGATGATTGCTGGGTAGCTTCGCAGAGAGCCGAGGTAATTTCCCTCGCCGCCGACTCAACTCCGTCGTTTGTCAGCCACCACTTGCGCCGCTGGCAGCTATTGTGCCAACCGCAGTCAATCATGCGGCTTATGAATCCGAGCCGCAGTCAATCGCCCTGCTTATGAATCCGAACAGCAGTCAATCGCTCAGCGTAGGAATTCATTGACACATCTGGCAGTTCCAGCCAGTCGCATGAATACCTAGCAGCAGGACATCCTGGAGGCAGGCAGAGATTAATCGCAACAAATACCTCACTGGGTTTAAAAAAAAAAATAAAAGAATAGCACAGGTCTGCAAACACTGAAACAAAACGTAATATATTATATTCGTAACATATAGGACTGTCTGAATCCAACTCATCCCAGAAAATGAAATTAATCAAATAAGACTTTTGCCATAGGCGACCAGCAATGGCAGAACCAAAGAATTTCAGACACAGAGGGGAAATGAATATCTCTTCACAGAAAATGAGGGGAGGCGTGTCTGTTTGATATGAAATGAAATCGTCGCCGTGGTGAAAGAGTAGAATTTACGAATCAGACCTGAGCCGGTGCAGAACGAGAGCAGAAAGTTAAGCTAATGGCAGCTCGTCTGAAGCTCTACGACAAAACACAAGAAAATGCCACAACACCACACCGCATGTGAGGTCTTCAACTCATTTCCCCGCACGGGAAACCAGAAGGAGACTTCATAAAAGAGCGCCTCACTAAAGACGCTGGATTAATGTACCTGAAAAAAAGGCAGACATTCAAGAACGTTAGCATGTTCAAAAAAACATCTTTGTGCAGGGAACTGAAGACTTGTATATTACATGTGATGAGAGACTCCACAGAAAACTCTGTGGTGTTGATGATAACTGAGTTTGTAATAAAGGAAAGCAGATACATCAGCGGTTTTCAAAGTGTGAGACGTGTCTCCCCTTGGGGGCAGCAAAGGACTTCAAGGGGGGTGTGTCCTGTGAAAAAATTAAACTGAAAAAAAAAAGTGTAAACATCTGTTTAGCTGACTACAGTGCAGGGGCAAAATGGATCGATTTTTAATAGGCTACCTCAAGTGAAAGTGAGTATCCCGCCCTTGATGAAAAGGAACATTTTGTCACCCCTGGGCTAAGTCAAGCTCTTTGTTTGTACGTACGGTTTTAAAAACCCTAAACTGGAAAGATGTTACGTGTCAATGCTCTAGACTTGTAAATAGTTTTGTATTTATGTAACACTTTTGTACCGACTGGTTCTCAAAGTACTTTACAGTCGAGGTGACACATCCACTCATACGCTCACACAGATTCAGACACCAGCGTCTGGAAGTTTCGTCTCTGGAGGAGTAGATTTATTTGAGAATACTCTGCATGGCTTTTTGACCTCAGAGATAATTAATTGATTGTGGTTATGTTATAATAATTACTTTGTTACGATGTGACAGTTTGGCTCCAGTCCAAAACGTTAAAGCTACAGCGTTTGCTCCCACTCACATCCAGCCTCTTTCCCCGACTTTCCTCCCTGCAGTCTGCACCGAGTTAATTTATATTTTATTTATGCACTTGTTCCTGCTTATGATTATTTAATGAGCACATTTTCTGTCCTCTAGGGCTATTATTAATGGCTTCATTCATTTGCTGTATTATTATTATTAGTTTTTAAAGAATTGCTTGCTGTCTACTGTTTGTTCTGTCAGACTTTAAGGGGGCTGGTGATGAAATTATAATTTTCGTGTTAATGTTCCAACAGGTCAAAAATAAATCTGAAACCTACGGAAAAAAAAAGATTGTTTAGAATGACAGTGACATAGCTGCCCCCTTTCTGTAATGGTTCATGTTTTATGCTGAACTCTCAGTTGAAGCAGCATGTCTCTGGTGCACAGAAACACCACAATGCCATTAAACCATGGGACAAATACAGATGTTATGATTCACACTAGCAGCTGAACTTTAAATGATGAATTTCTTTCAGAGAAAGATATTTTTCTGTCTGTCTGTAGTTTTCATTTTAGCATTGACGGGTAGTGTAAAAATGTTTTTTGACATCAGGGGATATTAATAGGACTAGTCCTATGTAAAATATGATGTGAACAAAACATTACACACACTGTATAAAGATGGATGCAGAATTGTTCCTGAAAAGTGCAGCCAGTGCAAGTAGAGCTCCCCCTGGTGACTGACTAGCAAATTAGGCCACACCCCCACTTGGGTCAAAACAAACCACCGGCAGTAAATACGAATCCCTGTAGTCAGTGTTTATTTTGCGCTGCTAGCATTCATCGGGCTAGAAAGCAGGTGAAACGGCTACCGTTAGTCAGGCAGACACATAATATCGTTGTCAAGTGATGATCAGCGACGTTACGTAGAAAACCATGAAAAAATTGGGATTGTATGTCCATCGAGCCTACCAACTGGACGAAGGTGTCATACCCAGACTGAATCTCTGGGTAATATATGACATGAGTATATTAACATGAATTTAGAACTTTTAACATTGTAACTAGCAGATGAATGACATTAGCTAACGTTAGCATCATAATTTAAAGTGATAAAGTGTATTTCCACCCGTTTTATGGTTTGAAGCCATAAATTTATTAATTTTTTTGTCCCTCCCTCTTGGGGGAAGGCCGACAAAGAGTTTCAACGAACAATACACAACTCAGCAACTCTTCAGCATTTTGGAGACTTCTCCATTGTTTTCACCCATAAGGGGGCATGACCTTTTCAGTGACGTAGTAGTGTTAGCGTCTTCTATAGGTCATAAGCTCCACCTCCTCCATGGTAGTGGAAAGAACTTCGGCCAAACACTAAACATACACGTCAACGATATTGTTTTCCAGGGATGGCTTCTGTCATTTTAGGTATTAAATATAGTATTGATGCTTGGTGGAGTGTCAAATTTTTGGATAAGTTTTGTTTTAGTTGACACTATGAAAAAAGGATGTGACCTAATGCCGACTACGAGTTGCCAAGCAAACTGCTCCACGAAGCACAGTCCATGGTCCAAAAGAGTCAGAAACAACTCGGACCTATATAATGGTGGAGATTTTTATTTAATCTATAACCCACCACCACCACCAAAATAAATAAATAAAAAAGACAAGCCATTTATAACTTCTGCTTGTGGCTGCTTTCAGAATTGTAAATATAACTGAACTCTTGTGATCCCGTTCTGGCACTGAAGACTGTTTTATTTAAGTTGATTTACACAAGTGGCACCAGAACAGCCAGTCTAGCCCTGCAGCACAAAGTGACTTTTCATTCAGAGACACCTGCACTGAGGAGCAGGACATGTATAGCAAACACATTCTGCAGGAAAGGCTCTGGAGACTTTGCTGGAAGAACAATTCTCTTTCTCAAACACACATATATATGTGTGAACATCACTTCTGTAGAAAAATACAAAAGCTTTTCATGAAGTGGAATAAGTAGCACAGAGAGACGCAGGAAATATGTTATTAGTGATAGAGGTGTCACATCTGCACTATACAAGAATGATTGAATGGTTCTTGGCAGTAACACCCAATTCTTTATTATTATCATTATTATTCCTTGGTCAGTCAAGTAGCCGACAACAACATCTACATGAGACAAATCCATGAATGCAACTTCAGTTGTTGCTGCAGCTAAACCCGGGTGGGATGCCAACACTGATTCAAGGGCTACAACGCTGGACAGGACACATAAAACAGATATATACACATTATTCCTTGGAGACAAGTGCAAAGAGAATTGTAGTTTTAGTGAGAATGATGGCTAATCACTGCTCTCTTTTGCTTGAACAATGAAGGTTTTCTTGTTTTCCAACCTCCAAAACAACAGACAGTGGTAAGTACATATAACAAATACCGTAAATGCTGGATGTGGATCGCAGCTTGTCTTTATAGCGTAGTTGTCCTTCAGTGGACAGGTGGCGTGAAATGGAAAGAGAACTAAAAATTTTTGCTGCATCTCTAAGTTTTGCACGTGTCATGTGCTTGTCATTCTCTTTTAATTTTCTTTTATGAATCAAACAAAACAGCATTCTCAATCAAACACGCTGATAAGAGGAAGGGAAGTGTAATGAGATTTTAAACGGGCGGATGTACAACCTTCCTATGCGCGGGGCACCTCCCCACTCGCCTGTAGTGGCGTTGCAGTTATTCGAGTGAGGTTAACGATGTAGAAATTGGGGTGATGAGTTGGAGTGGGGTGCGTTCTCTGGCTTGGGAAAACTCATCTCAACCACCTGTTGCCTCCGCCCCAGCCTCCTCTCCCCTCAGCCTGCCTGTAGAGGATAACACAGGCCTGGCCGGCTTCCCACAGCAGCGGTTGGAGGTTAAATGGATTCCACCCTGGCGCTCTCTTATCATAACTGTCTGCTGTTCTGTCAGAGCAGACCACAAATGCAATTCCCTAACCCTGGGGTAGACCGACCAAGGCATCTGTTACACTTAATAAAGTGCTGACCTAAATTTAACTCTGCACTCTGCTACTTATGCGGTCCAGACGGACCGAGGAACCAGAGAGAGAGGGGCTCTCTTTTGTTTCTGAGGTCTGTCTGAAGCGCCTGTAATTTCATAAATAAATTAGAAATATGTTTGTTTTGCTCAAAGTGTCACACAGAGGCTGAGTTAAAAAGCAAATAAATGGCTAAATGTAACATTAATCCGAAAGAGGAAAATAACAAATCATAGAAGAATGAGGGGGTAGAATATTCCTCCCTCTTACTTGACAGCTGGTTTGTCTCCTATTAGAACTCGTCCACCCAAATCCACTGGCCTTTTCTGTGTTAATGACTCAGAGGAGAAATCATCTTTCTTCACAAGTCATTTAGCCCCGTTTTCATCTTTCAGAAAAAAAAGACATGCCACTGAGTTGCAATTACTTTTCTCTCTCTCTCCAGCGACTTAAAAATGTTTCTAGAAACTGGTCACTAGTATTAAAGAAAAACACAATTATGCATTAGACTCTAGAGAGCTGGTGAACCCTGGAAACTCACTGGCTGATCCATAGCCACCATGGTCCAGATAACAATAGCATCGGTGTCCAAACTACAGCCTTAAACCAAGTTAACTCAACCTATGGTCCATTTTTAATTGGCCTGCAGCAAATTCTTAAAATATAATTGAATATTGGCCACACATGGAACTTGCCTTTGACTCCCCAGGCAGTCCACCGCTCCGATTCAGAATCAGAATACTTCATTATCCTGCAAGGAGCTGGTTTCATTGCGGTTGCTCACTTAAAGTGACGGTTGCAATAAATACAAAATAAAAATAAGATGTAAGATGCATTAAAAATGAAATATTGCACAATTCACAGAGGTTACAAATATCTGTGGAGCCTATTATGGAAGGTAAAGGTGGTCTACACTTCTGTGCAGATTTGATGCTGCAGCTTCAGCAACTCAGACTTCAAGAGATGTGATTGGTCCATTTGGTAGAAGCGTATTTCTGCTCTAGTATTTACAGCTGCTTCTTCATCACTGAAATTTTTTGAATTCATTGTTTTGGATCAATAAAGTGTCAAGTAGGGGGGTTGGGGTGAGGACCCAGACGCACGACTAATGATGAGGCAGGAAGTTCAAACAAAAGAAGAATTTAATAAACAAAAGTCGCTGCAAGACAGGAAAAAAACTAAATTACAAAAAACACGGAATCAAGACGTGGCATAGAGAAGGAACATGGCAAGAAAAAACAAGAACGAGGAAACATGGAACATGACAAGGAACATGACGCGGAGACATTAAGCTAACATTAACAACGCAACAAAGCACAAAGGGAAAGGCAGGGCTATATATAGACAAGAGGGCTCAGGGCTGACAAGACACAGGTGAGACGCATGAGGACAATCACAGCAGGAGAAACCAATCAACTATCACGAGACAAGGAGGCACAAGACAGGAAACCCAGAAACTTAACAAAATAAAACAGGAAACATAAGACATGACCCAGACACACATGACCAACCACAGGGAGACAGGACAGACAGGGAACTAGATAACTTGACAAAATAAAACGGGGAACTTCAAAACATGATCACAAAATAAAAGACAGACATAGAACCTTGACATAAAGATGAAACACATAGAGGAAAGGTTAGCTGAGATACAAATATCTGTACGATTCATCTTCAGTGGAATTTGGGTAAAAGAGTTTCAGAGCAGGAGTCTCATCCCTCAGAGGTATAAACTCTGCTTTAAACGTGTTAAGAGTGACCAACACTCAGTGGGAGGAGTTATAAAGTTTGATGGCCGCAGGCAGGAATGACCTCCTGTAGCCTTCTATGGTGCATTTTGGTCTGATGCTCTGTTCCAGTGTGTTGTGTTGTGGGTGGGAGGAGTCGTCCAAGATGGTTTTCACTTTTGCCAACATCCTCCTCTCTTACAGCGTTCCAGTGATGTTAGATACCGCTGATTTTCTTTCTGATCCGATACTGAGTAAAATTCAGGATATACTTTGTGTAAATACACCTTAATGTGTCTGATAAAAATAAAAAAAAGTTGTGTATTTCAAATCATAGCCTCATAAAGAATACAAGACATCGGAGTAATTTATATTGAGGTAGTGGCCTCATTATATAGCCGAGCTAATACAACAACAGAAAAACCAAACAGCACAATCATACAAAATATGTGAATATATGGTGTTTTAAACACTAAAAAAATAAATAAGTAAAATAATATAACCTTTAAAATAAATTATTGTTTAACTGTTAAGAACTACTATAAAATGAAAACTTTCATCTTAATTCTGACTCATAATGCGTCATAAATGCCTCGTTTTCTGTATTGTGGTTTAACCTGACTTTGTGTTTCACAAGGTTTGTTGTGTTGCTGCAACTCAGTAGTTCAGTTTTTTTCCACCGTGTTCCTACATTACCTCAAATGAATGAATGACAGTATCAAAAGTATCGATACTTTGATTTGAGAATCGATTTTAGAGCATAAAGACCTGGTATCGGAAGTATCGATATTTCAGTATCGATCCGCACATCACGACCGTGTTCAAAGACCGAGGTAGAATTTCCCCATGAGGCGTCAGTAAAGGGACAGTTCCTTCTTATTCCAATTCTTGAAGCCTTGATGTTTGAGAAGTAGCCATGTGGAGTTTTGTGTTTTCTCAGGTACGGCCGTAGAAGTGACATTACTATGACAATAAATGACCTAAATAATTACCTGGGGCAAAGCTTTCAGCTCGTTACGCTCCAAAATGTGCCTGAAACTGATCCTTGTTTACACCAGGTCTGAATGAGGGCCTGGGAGACACGGATTCTTTCTCAGATCCTGTATCTGCTATAGCTAAATGTTTCATATTTAGGATTTTTTCACTCTTCCAGTGCTGCATGGCCGCAACAGCTGCAAGTCAGATTTAACTCAAATCCTGACCCTGACATTTACCCTTCATGTGCTCTTGGCTGCAAAGAAAGGGAAAAAGAAGTATAGGGAGAAAGAGAAAGAGTGGGGGGCAAAGAGCTTCCACTTTCTCGCGCAGATTTACTGATCTGTCACGACTTTATGTGGTTGAAATGGAAAAGAGAATTGGGCTATGTTTACAGCACCATAAACCTTTCTTTTAAACCCAAGGACTTGGCCACCCTGAAACTGTAGCGTAGCAGCCATAAAACTGAGGCTAACGCCGTCTTTTAAATCTGATGAAACATTTATCGATTCGTTTTAGATCTTGTTTTATTTGCTCCTCTTTTGCCACCTCTGGGTTAATAGAAGCGAATCAGAGGCAGAAATACTGAGGTCGGTGAGGGCTGAACACTCGGTTGAATACTAACCGAACTGGAGACAAAGAGGAAAGGAAATAAGCTGAAACTCAGTTTGACGGCTTCATCACGGTGAACATCTTTACACAAGCTAATAGGATTTTTGACAGCTGAAATAAAACATTGCTGATTAGTTGAAAGTTTGATTCAGCATCAAGTTTGATCACTGGACCACTTGGACCGTAACCCGGAACCTGTTAATTAAGCCGACTTACTGTAGTTATGAGGCCTTAGACAAGTGACATCTTGACATCTTGTGTGTCTGAGAGTGGAGCCACATTATCGATGATCTAGATTCACTGACATTTTCCTTTGATTAATACTGTGCTGTGCTAGTTGCAAAGAAAAGTAACTGTGGAGTAGTTGTCATAGCAACTCTAATGCGCATTTTATATCTCCAGGTCAATTTGATGCCACAGCTTCTGGTTCTCTGGGTCCAGGACCTAGAAAATGAGCGCACAAGTATAAACGGCCGTCTACCTCCCACTGAGGTATAAACTGTGTTTTAGTCCAAAGATATGTTGACATAGATGCTGCATTCAGGCTCGTCAGACAAGTCAACATGGCTGCCATCTTGTGCAGAGCGCTATCGGTGCATTTGACTGATACTAAAACAACTTTTTGTGCCGCTAACGGATGTCTCCCGTGAAGGAAACACCAAAACCAAGCAGCAGGGAACACAAGTGAGAAGATGTTTTAAATTATTTAACTGTTGTGAACTTGTTGAATTTGACGTATCTCTAAAGCTAGCATAAATTAAACTACCACATTTTATTAGTAGCTTATGTAAGGATAAGAAAACCAAAGATGTTTTTGTTAGTAAGACATTGGTAAGATGATGAGAGTGACATTTAGAAATCAGAATGTTGTACTAAGGAGGCCATGTTATTCCTAAATTATCTATTAAATCAGTTTCATATATATATATATATACACACACACTACAGGCCAAAGTTTGGAAGCAACAAAATAAACATCATTATTATTATTATTATATAAAGAGTAACTTATCAGAAGACATTTTTACTATAATTATCAGGTATTTGAGTCTTTCTCGCTGAGACTTTGTAACCTCCTCTGACTTTAACAGCAGCGTGACACATATACGAGGCATTTGTTCCACAAGGGATATTTGTATGCAGACTCTCAAAAGCCGCAGGGTTTAAGTGAATAATCCAAATCTTCTCTACACCCTAAAACTAAGTCCTTCTTTTCTTTTGCTGATATTTATTCAGCAATGGTCTGGTAACATTAATGTACACCTAAAGGTAAATTGAGGAAAATACCAAAAAAATCAGCAAGGTCTGATCATGCAGTAAATACGTCCCAAAATACATAGAACTCATGCTGGTTTTTAAGAAAGGCATTGTGAACAGAAACTTGAAGTCGCTTCCAAACTTTTGGTCTGTAGTGTATATCATTAACATTAACCATTAACGTAAGTTATGTGTCTGAATTATGGCTACGTAATGATACAGAATTGCTATTAAAATCTATTGTTATTATTATAATAATGTTATTTCACATACTCTTCCTGTAACTGTATCTCATTATCATTATTAATAATAAATAATAATTAATAATAAACGGCTTGAAAATCGGCTGAAATTCAATAAGTTGTGATGAGTTTAATAGGATGAGTTTAATCATCCTCCGGTGACAGTGAGTGGACATGGTTTACCTTTGCCTAAGATAGCGGCCGCATTGATGCATCGTTCCAATGTACAGAGGTGGCATCTATGTGTATATATCTATGGCCTTGGTAACCATGAGGTCACATCTTATTTTTATAGCATCAAATAACTCAAATGAAAATTATCAGAAAAAAAGACACTTGAACATGCATTAGGACTGTAATAACGTAAACTGAAACGACATAAACCGTCCTTAAAAACTCAACGATTTGACGAATCAGGTCCCTGCGGTTCATCATAAGTCTGCATCACCACGGCGACACAGACCATTAACGGCTGTGACTGGTCTGAAATGTTTTTCTTGTTTCTTGCTTGTTCACGTTTCTCAGTGGTCTGACGAATTTTGTTTAGTTCTCTACAAATTTAGAAGTCTTCTGCACAGCCTGTGCTGCAGTGAACTGTTAGCTCAACACAGCTGTCCTGTGTTTTCGGTGGCATGATCACAGAACACACAGGTATAAACGCTATCAACGGCGGGACCTCCTTAGTTAAATTAAAGCTGCTATCTCCCTATTGTTTTAGTTTAAACACTATATATTAAGGCATATAACTTGCTGAGTCTGCTTTCTTTTGTAAAAAGTGAATTAATGCAGCTACAAAACTCGTGAAAGCTGTTGACATAATCTGATTTGGCAAATCCATGTAAAATAGTATTTTGTAATAATAAAACATTGATGTTAGTCTAGCAATGCAGGGCTAAAAGTACGGAAGCCCAAAGCACCCATGCCTTCACATATTATTTTTTTTCCGTTTTCCTGTGATAACAAGTTAATTTCCCGTGTTTCCTCAAGATAACGAGGTATTTATCTCATTAACTCGTTAAGATCTCAGTAGTAAAGTAACAGGTGAACTGTAAGGTGAGCCGTTTGTTTTGCATTTTAATGTTTAGTATTTAATAACTAAGTTTCTGGAGTTTCTTCCAGAGATAACGAGATAAATAACTCGAGAGCTCGATCACGAGAAAACAATAATATGTTTGAATGTGTGGCCGCTTTTGGCTTCCGTACAAAAGTGATGCAGGAAATCTTTCAAAAAAAGGTGCTTTCACTGACCTTAAATTTTATTTACATGAGGACAAAAAGCCAAAGCACAAAGCAGAAAAGCTACAATTTAAATTGCTCGGGTAGATGAGGCCTGAGCTCATGACATACATTTTTCATGAACTTCACGCTGTCTTAATTTTACCCCCCTTCTCTCATTCCATCTGAATAACAGAAGAAACTAAATAGAGCTGTCTGGGAGGTTTGTGATGAGAAGGGAAGAGGTGGGTCCGGGCTGTTAATTTCAAGAACTTCAGAACGAGCTTTACTCCTTCAGACAATTTACATCCCCGGGTCTTCGTACCCCCTCTCTCGTTTTATTGTTACCTCTTCACAGACATATATTTCAGGACACAGACACTAATAGCGGAGTCGGAGCTGGAGTTCCTGCAGTGAGCTGATGGGCCGCTGGTATTTCCGTCTAATGGACTACTTGATTCAATTTAAAAAGTTAACCCGTTTTTATAAACGACGGTTCCACTTGGACGCGAGTTTGGAATATTTAATCGAATGAAGATAAAGAACAAGTACAATTCGTTCCTTTTAAATATGTGCTTATTTTCATGGTCCTGCTCTCCTCTCATTGGCAGAAAAAAAATAGAATTAAAAAAAAAAACACAAGGTGCTTCTTTCCCTCCTCCACCTTTTGTTAAGCATTTCACTCTTCGCTGCCGTCAAACAATGAATATTCAGTTGCTTCAACAGACCGATGGCCCCTTTCATTAAGTCTGAGTCATATAATTTAGATTAGTCCTCAAACGTCAGACGTGTGTGCACAGTTCTTCTCTATTTGGTCGCTGAGCTCCACTGGAAAGAAATCAGGGGGCCACCTTGCCCCATCTGTTTGTTGGTTGCAGCCCTCGGGTGATACTTAAAGTATTTTGGACAATTTTTTTTTTTTTTTTCTTTAAATGTCACTGTTTTTATTCCAGCAAATGTAATGTTTGTCTCCTTGCTTGTGATAATGAGGAAACAAATCATCAGAGAACAACAGAGGATAAGGTCCATCTTTGGTGCTATATGTTAATTTTATTTTATTTAAATTATTTTATTAGTATTATTTCTTTTTTGTAATTTATCCTATTCCATCATGTTTTCTGTTTATTTTTTATTCTATTTTAATCATTTTATTTTATATTGTTTTTATTATTTTTTTAATGTATTCAAATTTATTTTCCTGCCAGTCGTTGCTGTTTTATTGCTTTATAGCAGATTAGGCCTATGAGGATGTGTGATGCACACTTTTATAGCTTAGGTAGTTTAGAGTTAGACTTTATTTGTCATTTAGATTTCCATTCAAGTAAACAGTATATACATTTAAAAACTTTGCATAACAAAGATAGTATAGGATGAGGATTAATATATTAATCCTATTTACAGGGGAAAATAGTGCATAGAGGTAAAAGTGGAGCAGTTCTGGTAATAATCTGACATGCAGTGATGTGACATTTTGAGAAAGACGCAAAGATGCTTTAACGCTATGACGGACCTTTCACGAAACAGTTCTGAGTCATCTCCCAGAGCTTTTTTTATAATTACCCTCATTAGTAATTTAGCTAGCAGGTACTTTTACTGTAATCAGTATGCAAATGTGACAGCGCTTTAAAATGAGGTAATACCATTTGTTCCAGAATGGTTGATTGGGACATTAATTATTGTGTGTTGTACTAAATAAAGGAGCCGGAATTGAGATGTAATTAAGAGCAGCCCCATAGTAAACAGTTTTATGACACCGGATATGTATTTGGCAGGGGCTTGTAAATGTACAATATTATTATGCCTGGGAAATAATAAACAGAAGACCTCTATTAGTACTAAATACAAACTCAGTGATTGTTTTCATGACTCACTATGATGTTAAGTTTTTAATATTCTCTTTAATCATGTCCAAAAACGCTAAATAAAGGCAGAACCAAGAAGAACCAGAACCAAAGTTTTGTCAAGATGCTTCATTCAAGGTCTGGTGGAGGGCTGGTGGTTTAAACAGGAACATCTGACAGGTGAAGTGAATAACAATGGCCATCTTTTGGGTCTTTTTGGAAACTTTTGATGTTGTTACTTAGACATGTAGCACCCATCTAGACCAGACCAGGCACCTCCCCCACCCCATAGCAATGATGCTCCCTGATGGCAGCAGGATGCAGCCTGACACAGACACACACACAAATGGTTTAAGAACAACTCAAAAAACATGAAGAAGCAGAACAAGGTGTTGACCTGGCCTCCAAATTCACTAGATCCCAAACTGATCAAGTATCTGCAGGATGATCCACAGACTCAACTTATAGGACCCAAAGACCCCCACTAACAACCTCCTGTTTCCTGACACCCTCAGAAGGCCAATGTCCATTCTCTGATAAGTCACTGTTTTGGGGACACATGGAAATGGTCTCGTCAGTTCAGCACAGCAGAGACTATGTGACAGAGTGAAGGGGAGCCCCAATGTTCTGGAGACCTTCACAGTATTTGGAAGGTGGTCATAATGTTATGTCTGATCGGTGTATGTATAGTGTTTTTTTGTCTTTTGCCAGTTTGTTGCTGTTTGTTACCTCCCAAAGTGTTAATCAGGGGATAAAGGGAGGAAAACAAAAGAAAATTATGTTGGAGATGCAGAGACCAGATACTGTGTGTAGAATTATTCTTTATTTAGAACAGTTTAAAAACCTTAACTGAGAGCGCTGGCTGCAAACTAGACCAGGACCAAACAAACTACCAACAAACTCAAAGCGCCACCACACCTGGGAGAAACAAAACCAACCAAAAACGCCACCACACCTGGGGAGGAGGGGGAACTAAAGAGATGAATCACCCTCTTTTCCACTGAAAACTGTATTAACTACATCACCGTCAAGACAAAACGCAACCAACTGTGGAGCAACACCAGCATCGCACTTCCACCGCCTCTCTCCTCCACATTTTAACCACGATCAGCTGATTACCTGAGTACAAGCAGCTGGAGGGTGGAGAGAGAGAGAGACACAAACACACAACTACGAACGGCGATCGGGCCGTAACAGTCATTTCTTAATATTTGTGTTTCTTTCTATTTGTGTTTAACTTGTGTTTCTTGTTTATTCCCTTTGATTTTCAGATGACCTTGTCTCTGCTGTTGGACAATCTTGCACCTTTTGTTGGACTAACATTATTTGGACTCACCACAGATCCTTTTTATTCTCTGTTACAGTTGAGTTTCCTTTCTGCTCTTTGTTACCTCCTCAACGCCGAGCCAGTGACATGTAATATCACAGCAGGGCTCATGCTGCCGTCACGGGCGCTCTCACAATCCTGTTAGACAACACCGACCGGCTATGACTGTTTCCCACAGTGTCACTGCCCAGGATGACTGGTTCTCTCCCACTCACCCCTTCATGAGCTTCTGGCAGCAGGTACACTCAGTCACATGCTGCAGAACGGGGGTAAGGAGAGAACTGGAAACACGTAATCCATGCAGCAACCTTTCCTTGAATGCAGGCCCTGTGATGCAGTGTTTCTACCCGTGTGGTTTATAGTTTGACTCCAAAACCAAGGAAAACTTTTGCGCAACTCTAATAAGAAGCAGCTCGCTTAGTTGCTGCCTCAGCAATTTTGATTCAAACATTTATTTCAATAAAAATATTAATCATTCTGGGACAGATAGAAACACAGAAATGAGCCGCAGACTGATAAGCAGTGGTTAAGCTAATTCATTTTCTTTAAGCAATCTAGTTAAAAAAAAAAAAATCACCAGAAAGCTGAGACACAGCTGAGGGAAAGTAGTGCAACTTTCTGATTGCTTTTAGAGTCTCCCGTGCAGCCTGAACATGTTGACCTCCTTTTTCCCCCTCAGTACATTCAGATATAGTGAATAAATACAGTTTAGCAGCACATTACTTTAGTTTTATTTTGTGCATTTAAAAATAAACCCACAGATATTTGCAGCGTTGCACTGAAGAACTTGATGTGGACACAGTCTGAGATGCTGGGTCATTATCTGAACTGTCGCTTGCAGAAGTTTGTTGCTGAAATGCTGCTATATTTCTCCTCTACTAGTTTGTGATTTAGATTTAGATTTGATTTGTGCAAATTTTCCTTTTTTAACATGCTCTGGGAAATATGAGTCTGTTTTTGCACATAGCATCTTTGCCAAATTCTAAAATCACAAACCAACCAACAAAGTTAAACATAGATTAGACTCCTTCAGCCTTTTTTTTTTTTTTTTTTTCATAAAACCTTCAGGAACATTTCCAGTGACCTAAATAAAGGGTAACTGGTCTTGTGCATTTCCTTTAAATGAAGCATCTTTCCCCTTCTTGAGACGGCTGAAAATGAGGCTTCCCGGTTCATTTTAAAGAGTCAGTCAATACATTCGATTCGTTCGCACACGTCACATCTCCAGTCACTGTATTTGACAGCTGGATTATTTTAAAAATGGTTGACATATTTGCAAATAAAATAGAAAGGCAGACACTGCATTATTGCTAGTATCTGCAATGTGCAATTTACACTTTTTTTTTTTTTGTTATTTCTGATACATTTTCCTGACATGTGTTTTCCTAAATGGGTCATTTCATGAGATTTTCCCCCAAAAAAACGAGAGCGCAACTGTGGTTTCAGCTCCAGAAGTGAAGTTTCACAGAAGTAATTGGAACCTGATTCATATTCATGAATTCATATTTATTGAGGTACCAATTAACAGTTTCACACGGCCATTCTGGAGCTTCAGTTACAGTAGATTTTGGTTTCTGGGGAGTGAATGTAGGTAATTGTCTCTGAACTTCCTGATCTTTAATAGGTTCACTTCTATTTTTTCTTTGAATACAGATGACCCAACAATTACAGCCCGCAATTTACCCTTCTCTTATAATTTTAAGAATTGCAGGAGGTGAACAGTGAATGGCGTAAAAAGTAATTATCATTCTTTAAATGTTGAAAATCCAATTAATGGTTATCAGGTAAAATCAGCATGCTTATAATCTTCTGTTGCATACGGTTCAACTTAACCGCACAAATAAACAACTGTTCACCACAGCAGCAGCATCAGCAGCAGCGGCGGCGGCAGCGGTGGTGGTGGTGGTGGTGGTGGTCAGGTGAGACATGGGAATATTAATCAGGGGGACGCATGGAAATCAGAGCATATCCACTAGTGGTTTGTGCCATAATGAAAGATGACAAATGATTTATGTCTGGCATTTATAATGCTGCGGGAGGTAATTTGTTAGACTGAAAATGCACAGACGTCCCCTTTTGTAATTGAATAACACAAAATAATGAATATCCTGCTTTGTTGAGTTTGCTTGTTTGTCTTTGTTCTCCAATGTTTTGTGTTCTCCTAGATATTAATTACGCCAACCACTATGCCTTTGATTAAACCTGAGTGATAATTTTCACATTTTCACTGACATTTCTCTCGAAAGCTGCAGAGAAAACTTCCCTGCTCAGACTTGTGCTAAGCTGATGTTTGGTTTGATTAGTTTCTTGGGTTTTATTTTCTAGATTGCTCGTGGATAAATATCTGTATCGACTTTGTACGATTCATAGACAAAATTCAACATGTTGATCCAATGTAAACTGGGCCTCTGGCATGACTTTACATACAAATATTGTACACTCTGATTCAGTCACTTAAACATTCAACTATTAGAGCTTATCCTCTGGAGCAGGGGTGTCAAACACATGGCTCGCGGGACAAAACCAGCCCACCAGAGGGTCTAATGTGGGCCTGAATTACATAGATGCATTATGTAAATATATTATGTAATTAATTGTTTCCATAAAATTGAAGGTTGTTTAACATACATTTTTTTTTATTTATTATTACAGCGAATGAGATGGAAAAAAAACTGTCAGCAGTCATACAGGTGTCAGAGTTCCAACAACATTGTTTTCAAAGTGTGTAACCCATAATTCGGTCTTGGTCGTGAATTTCAGCCAGTCAGAAAGACAGGCTGCTTCTGTGTCTGTACCTTTGAATGCTAATGAGCTGTGTCTGATCACGCCCACTACACGCCCCTCTCAGGGAGAGGATGTGGCTTTCACTAACTTTACCATGACACTAACGTCACTGACTGTATATACTATGGACAAACCCATCATGACGTCACCCATTGACCCGCAGCTGCCATGTTGGATGAGCTTTACTCCACCCACACGTGGATATTCCAAATATGGACGTGGGTGGTCATGTTGAATGTTGACACCCGCCCACTTAACTCTCAGCTGCCTGTTAGCTCAGGCTTCCACCAGCCACTCAAAGCGGGAACACCTTTAATCATGCAGAAATTCTAACCTTAATAAATAATAAACTAATGAGTTAGAAAATTCACCCTGGTATAGTTGTCATGAATAGTGAAATAAACCACTGAGACCAAAACCATGTTGTGTACCAGGCTGTAAACATGTTTAATAACGCTGTAAAGTTGGGCTTTTCAACAGTGGAGTCTCTGGGGATTTGCTTCCTTTTGGAGCCTCAAGCAGCCACTCAAAGTTTTTTGCACTTCCGCATGGGCTTCATCGTTCAGAGTTGGAGGTTGCCGCTGGGCTAATTTTTACAGTGGATTTATGATTATTGCTGGTAGAGATGATGTCGTTCAACTTTATCAGTTTGGATCTGACCCAGAAGGAGAAGTTCCTGAGTTCTTGAGAGGTTCAGACTCTGCGGCTGCAGCAGCATGTTTCTCAATATTTCATTAAAAATATTTGTGTCTGAATATGTTACTTAGTTTGCTCATATGTGTTGTTACAGTTATTGCCATGTAGCTAAGGCTAGCTTCCTGTTAGAAAATCTTTATGAAGTGAATTTTGCATAATATGGGACCTTTAAATGCCTAATCTGTCCTAATCTGTCCACTGTTTTAGTCGGAGTAGCACCCAGAAATGTGCCAAAAGTGCATTTCCTTTTTTTGCCTTTTCCGATTACTTTAAACCAGGCGTGTCAAACAGACGGCCCGTGGACCGGAACCAGCCCACTTTATTTATATAGCACATTTAAAATTGCTGAGCAAGTGCAAGAGCAAGAGGGAGAATGCATAGAAGTACACAAATAAATAAATAACAGAGAGCAAAGTCACCGCGACGGCTCGGTCTCCTTTAGTTCTGCGCCTGGCCGTTGGGACTTTAAGGAGCAGCTTGTCAGTGGAAGAGCTCAGTGTTGTAGTTGGAGTGTGAAGACAGATTAATTCACTTTGGCCCGTGGGATGAATATGCAAACCTCAAACACTACACAGACAATATTAACTGCAATATTTCAATAAAGTAATTGCTATTCCTGATACAAATCAGGAACAGAAATTACCACTAGGGCCTGCACTGCTTTAGCGTCGCAAATAACACGACACTGAGATCCAGAGCTAATCAGTAGGTGGCAGCAATGCACAGAAATTGCACTTTTTTTTTTTTAAAGATATTTCATAAAATGTTTTATAAAAGGATAGCTCATTCATTCTAAACATTTTCACACTTCTTGTTGTGTTTATTTATATGCTTCGCTTCATGTCAAATTGGGCTGTTGCCCTAAACAGAAAAGAGTCCGACACCCCTGCTCTAGAGGGTCGCAGGGCGGCTGGAGCCTGTCCCAGCTCCACTTGGCTACAGTTGGGGTACAATCATGACAGGTCACTGGTTCTAACGCAGGAAAGACAAACGCACACATGCACACCTGCAGACAATTTAGAATCACAAACTAACCTGGCATACATGTCTGTGGAATCTGGAAGGAAGCAGCAAAACACCTGGAGAAACCGGCCACAGGGAGAACATGCGAAATCCAGACAGGACAGTGAGGCATCAGTTACCAGTACACGATCGTGTGTTAAACCAAACATTAATTTAGCTCGTTACCTTTGTTCGGTTCTTTCTTGACCTCGGGAACACATATCAGTTTCTAGAAATGTGCAAAACTTAAATGTCACAATGAAAAACTGGTAATGGAAACGACTACATTTAGAAAAACCACTCAAATATCACTAAAACATTTTTATCGAGAGACGAGTTAGAGCTCATTCACCTCTTACGCCTCAAAACACCTTTCAATGAAAACACGTGCAATTATCGAAATTTCAGAAATATCCCTTTTATTTTGCTAAAAAAAAAAAAGGCAATGGAAACCATAAAGTTTTTTCTCAAAGCTTTTGTTTTTCTCAACTGCTCTTTCACCAAACATGAGCAAGTTTCATTTGTTTTCATGAAGGTCATTAGAAACCGTCGAGAGACGTGGAAAACGAGGGCCAATAAATGAGTCATTCCCTTCAGACCGGGGGATTTATGTGGCTCCAATGTAGCGGCACTCGCAGATAAGCTACAAGATTGGGATCGGATCAGAATCAATCTTTCAGATGGATGAATTATGGTGGTTACTACATTTTGGTCTAACCATAATCAAAGTTTCAGGAACTCTCAGGTAAACAATACCCAGAAACCAAATCGTTTCGAGAAAACACTTGCGCCATGCTTGGCACGGATGCTCATACAATTTTATTCCCTGAGATTTTAGTTTCTAGTTTCTTCGTTCCTTCATCAGTCCCACTGCCCATTATACAGTGATCAGGCATAACATTATGACCACTCTCCTTACATTGTGTCGATCTCCATCGTGCCTCCAAAACAAGCTTTGGAAGAGTTCTTGAAATATTTCATTAATTAATTTTAATTATTTCAACTGATTACACATATTAAACGTGATATTCACACACATTTATTTAATTAATTATGTATTTAATCTAATTTTATAAAAAAGTGAATGATGTTTTGGGAGCAAATCCAATACGGCTGTGTCCTCCCACACCTAGATTGTGGCAGACAGGCGTCTATGTTTAGATTAACCATTATCGTCAGCTCTATCAGGGGGGCATATAGGGCCGCAAACTTTCCCTAACCACATATATGACAAATATATGCTATCTATTTTTGAATAGTTGAACACCATATGTGTCAATATGGTCTCTTCTTTTTCTTGCAGCTGAAAGCTTTATTACTCAGTGCGTGAGTGTGACCATTCATGCCTCCGGGAACTGTCTGTTGAACTTATTGAGTGTAGTGACCTTTGTGGCAGGGAGGGCAAGTGCTACACCAGTGAATAGAGGGGGGGAACAAAGGAAAGAAAGATGTAGAAGGATGGACAGTGGAGGATGATACATGTGGTGCTAGTAGGAACTAGTGGAGTACGGGTTCTGTGCTTCCCAAGTCACTCATCAAGTATGACGGGTACAGATGAGGAGGTCCAGGGGGGTAAGGGTGTCCCATGGAGGAGGAAATCTGCCATAGGGCACGTAGTGACAGAGTGAAAGCGAAAATCCAGCCTTAATAGCCGGGACACATCAATTCTTTTTGATGTGATCCAGCACGGGCTGGCAGGTGACAACACACATGATGTGGGCATTCCCTAAATATGAGTGAGACCATTACAGGGCCAGAGTCAGGTCAGAAGCCCCAGCACCGAGAACTCCACCCCAGTGTGGGCGCATGGGTGACAGGACAGAGAACCACCGTAGCCAGGGGCAAGCCACACCCCAGCGCAGATGGCGAGCGACGACCAACACCCCCAGACCCGCCAAGCAAGCACAAGTCGGTGCAGGCCAGAGCAGCCCCCATACCCCCCACACCCCCAGCCACCGCAGCCCGTCCACCCACCGCGCCAACACCCCCCCCAAAGACCCCACCCCCCGCCCGCAGGGCAGCCATGGGCACCTCTCCAGCCGAGAGGACCCCCCAGGAGCCCAGCAAAGCCCCGCAGACGGGCACCAGCCGAGCGCCAAACCAGGGACGGGCCATCGAGCAGGGGGGCCAGGTGCCGGCCCCATGCCCTGGCGCACCCAGGCCAGGGAGACCACGGGAAGAGGGAACCCCCATCGCCAGGGAGAGACCCAGCCCCCCATCGAAGGGAGAGGGAGAGCACCAAGCCACACCCGAACAGTCGATACCGGAACAACCGGGCACCCAAGGGAGCCGCCACGAACCCGTCGCCACGCAGCACCGGGAGACAAAGCCAGGCCAAGAGGACACCAGAGAACCTAGGTAGGTACCCTACCAACCGCCGTGGGGCCACAGACCGCCAGCCAAGATCCCCCTGCTAGCGGAGGACCAGGCCCCCCAAGCCATGCCAAGGGATAATGAAAAGTGACAGTGTCCCTATTACTGTGCTTCCTCAGTCCTGATGAGGAAGCAAGCCCCTAACCGTGACCTGTGACCTGGATGTGATGTGGTGCATTAAGACAGGGGGCAAACAGGAGGGTCAGGAGGGTCAGAGAACTGCAGAACATACTGTCCTGCGCCTGCCCTGACCCTGACCGATCCTGGGTGGACCCTAAGGTGAGGTGCATTAAAAACTTGGGATGGGTGTGTGTGGTGTGCTAGCCTTGGTTGTAATGGGCGACATAGTGTGTGGTGGAGTGTGAGGTGAGTGCAATTTAGGAGGCAGGCAAGTGAGGGCCAAGTCCTGGCAGCAGGGCCAAGGCACAACAGCAGCCCATGGGACCACAGACGGGGCGAGGGCCCCAGGACTCAGGAAGTCCCGACCAGACCCGCCCCCAGCCGAACAGCACCAGGATGCGACAGACCCCCAGGAAACCCGAAGAACCAACACGACAGCGAGCAATGGATCAGCTAACCCCCATCCACCCCCGCGGTGCAGGGGTGCCCCCAGGCGGACGGAGACCCCACCCCTCGCAGCCCCCCCAGCCCAGCGCGACGGAGCGACGGACATGCCCAGGGTGGTATTCAGGCAGCCCCCACACCTCAGGCTCTGACCCCAGGCGCGGGCGCGGCCCCGACCGCCGGGGCCCCCGGACCCCAGGAGGGCCCCCCACGACCAGCGAGGGCCCGCCACCAGCGGAAGGAAGGAGGGGCCGGAGGAGGAGCCGGGCGAAGGGAGGAGGGTGCGCAGAGGGGGGGAGAGGAGGGGACAGGGAGCCCGCCAGCCCAGACGCCAAGCCACCAGGAGATCCAGGGAGAGTCGGCCACCGATACACACGACCCCGGAAAGTGAGCAAGCGCCGAAGCCACAGGGAACCCCAGCAAGTTCCAGCGCCACCCCAAGTGGGGGAGAGGGAGGCCAGCCGGGTAAACCGCTCAGGGCGGAAGTCAACCCAGGGGTGAGAAGGAGTAGGGCACCCCTAATGCATGCTCAAGGTGTTTGGTCGGGGATCCTCCTTAGTGAACCTGGATGAAGAGGGCAATAAAATCTTTCCATAACGACATTCATCACTGTAGAGAAATATTATTATAGCATTACAGTAGTGGAACAGAGTGGCAAAAGTAGCAGGCAAAGTCAAGATGCAAATTAAGGTTGGGGAGTCGCAGAATACAGACATTTTTTGGCAAACAAAGTCAACTGATTTTTCCGGGTAGCGATTTTTCTCCAGTGATATTAATCGAAAGAAGGTTCAACCACGGGAAATGTTTAGTGATGTTTTTCTTCAGTTCATAAGGATTGTTTTCTTGGCGATGGTGAGGTACAAGGACAGATTGTAATAGATGGTGAGAAGACTGATTGTTTCAGGTCACCAGAGGCACAAGTTGGGGTTAATGGGATTCTGCAGTCCAAAATTGAGGAGAGTTTCTGTGTTACAAGTGACCAGAAGTGCTGTACTGGAGAACAGAGCCAGAGAGGGTGGAAATAAGAATCTGAATAGTTTTGGGTGCATTGCGTACATTTGTCGGATTGGAGAAGCCCATTCTATACATCTTGTATTGAGTTGTGTGTGATCTGTGGAGTACTTTAAACTGGATCAGCTGTAATTCGAGTTTTTGGTCATTTTAAATATATTTTGGCAGATCTGAGTCCAGAAATCAAAGTCTGTAGACAGGGAAAGATCGGCTTCCATTTTGATATTGGTACATGTATTAAATGTGTGGTTGATAGCAGCTTATATATTAAAGAGAGGGTTTTCTTCTTTTTCGGTATGAGTTTTTTAATGTTGGTGACGAATTGTGTGGCTGTATGCAGTTCTGGAGCACTGGGATTTTCTTTCTGATTGTCTTGGTCACTGTAGGTATTGGAGGAAGTTTCCATTTCTTATTCGAAGTATCAAATAAATCTCTGTGATTCATAAGTAAGTTCCCTGGAAGAGGTGATGGGGTGGGTTATTCCTTTTGCTTCCAAGTGCTGAGGTGAAGAGGGACTTTGTTATTCACAAAGTCAGGGTTGTGCCAATTGGGGAGAACCCACAGGGTTCCAGCAGGGATCCTGTGGTCTCTAGACTCTTCCACCAAGCCGACAGGGTGGCGGCAATAATGGGGTTTTGGAAGCAGTTATGACGCTTAAGGGTGATTGTAATGAAGGGCAGGTCCGAAATGCATATGTTGTGGCAGTCGGCCTGTTCTATTTCTAACCCGAATTGTAATCTGCCTCGGGTTTATCCATTTGGTGATGTATTGCAGCTGATTTGCCAGGTAGTAGTTTGTAAGTTCGGTGCATCTAGTCCTCCTTCTGATTTATTTTTTTGAGGGTGGTGAGGCTAATTTTTGTCTGTTTGTTTTTGAGTAAAATTTGGTGACTGCAGAATCTAGGTTCTGGAAACCATTTTGCTGTGGGTTTGAATGGATCATGGAAAATAAGTAATTAATTCGTGGCAAAATTTTCATTTTGACTGTTGCTATGCGTCCATCAGAGAGATAGGAAGATTGGTCCAGCGCTTCAGGTCATCACAGATTTTCTCAGGAGTGGATCGAAGTTCAGTTGCACTAACTCTGACAATTTAGGTGAGTGTTTATGCCAAGTATTTGATATTACCTATGGAAAAGGGTAGTTGGGGTTTGTGGTCTGCAGGATCCCATGCTTTGTCGTTATTGGTGTATTGTTGATTGGGACCAGTTGATTGAGTAGTCAGAGAGGGCTAAAATTATTTGAAATACAATTATCAATTTCGTAATATCCTTGAGTTTTGCTAAAAAAAAAAGCATGGACTAAAGTTTTTCTCAAAGCTTTTGTTTTTCTCAATGCTCTTTCACAAACATGAGCAAGTTTCATTGGTTTCATGAAGGTCATTAGAAACCGTCGAGAGACGTGGAAAACGAGGGCAATAAATGATCATTCCTTCAGACGGGGGATTCTATGGTGGCTCCATGTACGGTCCACTCGCAGATAAGCTAAGATTGGATCAGATGAATCAATCTTGATGGATGATATGTGGTTACTACATTTGGTGTAACCATAATCAAAGTCGGGAACTCTCAGGGTAAAAATACCCAAAACCAAATCGTTTCGAGAAAACACTGGCCATGCTTGACGGATGCCATTAACATTTTATTCCTGAGATTTTAGTTTCAGTTTCGTTCCTATCATCGTCCACTGCCATTATACAGTGATCATGCATAATCATTAAAGACCACTCTCCTTACATTTGTGTCGATCTCCATCGTGCCTCCAAAACAAGCTTTGGAATGAGTTCTTGAAAATATTTCTATTAATTATTTTAAATTATTTCATGATTAATCATATTAAGTGATATTCATACATTTATTTAATTAATATGTATTTAATCAATTTTATAAAAAGTAATGATTATTTGGAGCAATTCAATCGCTGTGTCTCCACACTAGATTGGCAGACAGGCGTCTATGTTTAGATTAACCATTATCGTCAGCTCTATCAGGGGGGCATATAGGGCCGCAAACTTTCCCTAACCACATATATGACAAATATATGCTATTTTAAATAAGACCGAAATATGTGCATATGTCTCTTCTTTTTATTGAGCCAACATACATCACAGTATCTCCATATTTCATGGTCAAATGCACGTATAAGTATTCAAACCTTCAGCAACAAAGGCTTTGAACAAGCAAAATAAATAAATAAATAACCACATACTATGATTGCAAATCAAAGTGTAGATGGCTTTCATAAATGAAAATTACCACTCAAAGATGGAACAAAACTGCTGTAAAGCAAACCACCTGAAGTGCAAGAACGCATTTTGTTATATGAATATTTTTCCTGCAGAGCTGTTCTACCTCAACCCTAACACGTCAGTAGGAGAAACTTGTGGCTTTATCGAGTTTTCTTTTCGCTGTGTTTATCGCCATGGTTTAATCTTACCTCGTCGCTGATTTTCTTCTTCTCTTTGGTGTGTAACGTCGGCTATCTTATCGCCATACTGCGCTCTATCGCCACCTACTTGCCCGGGGTTCTTTCTGTAGAAGAAGACTCGATGGATGAAGCCATGCCTGCCATCTAACGGTGAACTGTGTTGTTACAACTGTTTGGGATCGGCAGAGGAAACGGTTTTTATAAAAAAATGAATCCAAGGGCCACTCAAGGTGCGAATGCGGGCCGCATGTGGCCCGGAGACCACCAGTTGCCCATCCCTGGATTAAACTATCTTTTGCGCACATGATTAATTGGTGTGGCATTCTTTAATGGACAGATGACACCACTGCTCCCTCTTGAAAATCCTTATTTCTCCAGTAAACTTCATTAAGGAACGTTCCTACATCTGCAGAATTGAAACACATTTAAACCACTACATATCTTCTGTGCTCTTATGGATAAAAAAAAAAAAAAAAAAAAAATTATTACATCAGCACATTGAGCAACATTAGAAAAGCTTCACATGCAGTTGTCGCTGTGTAACCAATTTTCCTGAATTGGATTAGACAGAGGAAACTCCGCTGTGGATAGCCGCAAGATGCTATCAGCGTTCGGCTGCTGTAGAACACCACTCTGTGAGCTCTTCTGTGATTAGTTTAACGCTATGAAAGCCCAGCTCCTTTTAAACACAGTCTTAATTAGTACAACTCTAATTAAGTCCTGATTCATGCGGCACAGACTGAGGGTATAGTGCAGGGATGTCCACTGTACATTTCTGACAGTACCAGCAGAGAGAGACCCCCTCAGACTGGTGACTGCCTGGTGGTACTGATTATATCCACCATTGACTTTAACCATCGTTCGGTGACACGACTTGTGCAGGATGATGATCGGCTGGAGGGAGCAAAAAAAAAAAATCTCATTATAAATGACATGAGGATTTCCAACACGCACTGTGATGTGCTATTAATCTGTAGCCCATCTTTTCCCCATCGGCGGTCAGGATGAAGAAACAGTGCGCTCTCTAGATACGTTGTCGCCACAACAGAGAAGGGCCCGGCCTGTGGTCTGAGGTGATTTTATTGTCGCTGTTTATTTTACTGCCTGTCTCACATTTAACTTAAAACAAATCTCTTAACAAAATGGAAATAAATTTAATCGCAAGTCACCATTTAAAATTTAAATCTCGTTGAGGCCCCACAAGGCAACAGCAGAAATGATTCTTCTTCTGTTGGCCTGTTAATGTCATGATTCTGTCTGTTCCATGTTTCTTTCTTGTTTTATTTTGCTATTTTCTGCCCCCACATGTTGAAGGATCTAAGCCTCTGAAGGAAGAAGAGTCGGCTCTGTCCCTTCCTGTACATGGAGTCTGTATTGGCAGACCAGTTGTTATGGAGGTGCATCCCTCCATGGTCCTCCCCTGTGATACTAGGGTCTGAAGTGTCAACAACTAAGTGCTTAGACTCTAAAAGGTCACAACAACAAATCTCAACGGCTAAACCGAAAGAGCACATGCACAGATACAGTAGTTAAGCCGAATCACTTGCACACGGTCACTATCTATCCATGCCCAGATGGTTGTAGTCTTTGTGTCCCCTGTTCTGGAGTTGCAGGTCGGAGGAAACTGGTCGCTTCCTCAGCAGAGTTTGCAGCTCATCCGACTCCGGTCGTTGCTCCTTTGGTTGGTAAAACGAAGAAGATATGTTGTATCTGCAGATGTGCTCCGTTGGCGGTGCGTTCACAGCCACCTCTGCGGCCAACTAAGCGTCAGAGCTGTGGAGAGAGTAAATATTATTACGGGGCAGCCCGGAGATTATCAGATTTGGGATGTTAGCGGAAGGATGACTGTTAAAGTAAAAGAGTTCACAGAAATACCATGGTGGTGATGCATCTTTGGATTTCCATGACCCAATATTGTGTACAGTTACTATGGTTACATGTGTCCTAAGATTTGTACAACAGTTGCAGAGTTACACGGTGAAGTGCCTGCGCAGAAGGTTTTGTTTTTATTCCAGTGTTGGTTTGCCCCTCTGTTAAAACAGAGAAAAAAGAAACACATAGATGTTTCTGGGATGCTAACAGCTGGAGCTTGTTACCCTCTCATCACATGCACTTTGAGTGGACATGGTACATTGTTTTCTAGAGAGAAAACAACAGTGATATCTTGGCGGGAGTTCTGCACTTAAATGATGAATTATAAAAAGGTATGGATAATGCCAGAGCTGTTCACACGGCCAAGCTGTTTTCCGTAGATGACGTCTGTGCATGTAGTTGTTCGCCCACACGCACACCAGAAATGAAATGCACACTGATATGCTTAGTAAATCTAATTATGATTTCACTTTCTGTCCCTGCTCACCTTGCATTAGCATTAGCACAACTACCTTTCTATCCACTGAGAAGCAGAAGGTATTTCAGTAGCTGTCTAAATCTCTTTTTCAGAATACTGTTAGCTTGAGTTAGCCTGTCAGTCTGCCACATTGGTCCCGACTAAAATACCTCAGCAGCTGTTCTAAAGGTTTCCGCTGCTTTAGTAATATAACTATGGAGAACCTAAGACCTTTCCTCGAGTGTCACCAGCAGGGTGATAGATTTGGTTTTTAACGGATAAATGTTTCAGATGCTGACGGCTCAATAGCCTTGACATTTTGTACATACAGACATATTGTAGATGTTCCCCTGAGGATGAATTGTAATCACTGCTCGATCCATCAATTTTAACTGTGCCCAATCAAAAGGTCCCAAAATCTAATCTGCTCAGTGATGAAATTCCTGCAGAACTAATATTCCCATGAGGATCAGCTGTGCTTCGGAGCTAATTTGCAAGTGCATTTGAACATGTTATCACATGATCAGCATTTTTTCTCTTTAAGCTTGTTTCTGTTCTGAAATTACTGCTGTATTAGGTTACAAGCGCTGCTGTGTCTCACAAATCAGCTGCCACTCTTAATCTTGTTTTGATGTTATATGTGTTGGAGTAATCTTCCGAGCGCGCCTTTGTTCCTGGTGCTATTTGCTCAAAGATTAGATGCTGCTTTGATTAGTTACATGTCACTAATGAATGTCTGCTTTCTGTTTGGAGTATGCTGGTAGTTGGTGCAGTGCGCACAGTGTCCCTAGGAGACGGAGTAAGTGATGATAAAGTAGTCTGAAAAGCAGAAACATTAACTGTGATTTGAATTTAAATGGAATTCACTAGAAATTAAAATCTGACGTAATTAGAGCAAGACGAGACGTAGTCCTCACTGAGGCCTCGTAGATGGTCGTCCTCTCCGTCATGCCAGCCCGTGTTGTGGGTTTTTGCCTTTGCTGCTGGTGCTGTGTTACCATGAAGGGAGCTAGCCGCCGCTCTTTTCAAGGATTCGGCTCTTTTCAAGGATTCGGCTCTTTTTGCTCTGCTCCCTTAGCACTGGAACCGGCTCACGAATGGTTCTTCATTTAGTTTCACTCGTAGCCTTCTATTTTATCCTAATTTAACAATTATGAATGGTTTCTGTGTTGGTTAGCAATTTTTCCATTCACTGTTTTCATAATAGTCCTACATTTATGCATTTTCATTGCAAAGAAAATACAGTTTAACATTTTATCAAAGCTTTTAATGAACAACTGAACCACAGGAAATAAATTAAATAAATTCAGACTGACTTTTAACATTATTTTAACATTATTTATCATTTATTTTATTTATTTTAATATTATTTAGATGAAAGTCTTTAGTGCAAGATGGCATTCAGAAATACCTTTTTTTTTTTTTTTCTTTACCAGTTTCTTCACTTTTTCCTTGATGCATGATGCGATTTGTACCCAGCCTAGACCTCCACACTCACTATCTTTAGAGGATCTGTACACAGTGGGGTACCCATCAAAATAAAGTCCCATCCCTGGTTGCATGGATTCACTCAGAAGTTTTGGCTCTCCCCTACGGGAAATGGCTCATTTGTTCCAAAGAATCGGCTCATTTGCCTACGACACATCACTAACAGACATAGGTAGCACAGGTCTTCACATTCATTGCACAAGAACTAGGAACATTTAAAAATGACATCAAATGTCAAAGTTCTTCATCATGACGTGCTATTTTTCTGTCATCTACCCTTGGTTGCCAGAGGGGACGTCTTTATTGAAAGGAATGGCAGTGTTTGCTCGATAGAGGGTGGAACTCTATCTGGTGGACCTGAATGATTATGCCCAGTCGCTTCTGACTTGTAGCCGTCTGGCTGCTAATTAGAATGGGTAATAGCCTGCTGCGAGCAACCAAAGTGTAATCACAGCAAGATACTGTGGTTTGTTGCAGCATAGTGGTGTCAAATGCAGGGACTGCACACAGGGTCAGTGAGAAGAGGTAGACGGTCGGATGTGATGGGTACTGCAAGAAACCACTGCAGAGTTATAATTAATCTGGAGAGTGTGTAAGCTTGTGATTAAAAGTTGAACCCGCAGAATGACTGCTTTTGTCATTTAGTAACTTTTTGTCGAACACTGTGCAACCGCTGAGGGAAAAAGAAAACGCTGTAAGATATCAACATTAATTCTCATCTGCCACGCAGTAAAAGAGCTCAGTGATGTAGTGAGCTTGGCTCAATTAGTCGGGCTGACTCACTTAGCTGTGTGTCAGAAGAGATACAAACTTATCCAAAACACAGACACAAGTGAAAAAAAGTGCCCTTAAGAGGAATTGTGTGCAATATGATTTTGATTAACTATTCTCTGCTGAGTACCAAAATCCATCAACAACTTGGCAAGTCTGCCAAGTCCCCCCAAAAAAAGAAAGAGAAAAGAAGAAGGTTGTGAGCTTGTTCAGCTTCTCTTGCAATAAATCAGAAACACTCTCTCTCTCGAAAACTAAAATGGGATGAGACCACTATTATTTGTGAACTGCTTCAAAATTGTGGAGCTTTTGTCTCCATTAGGATTACAACTGGACTAGCAGAAACGACCTGAAAACTCATATTTTGTTCCCATATATAAATAGCAATTAACATGACCTGTTTTATATTTGGAAATTTCAATATTTCTGTTATGGGATTGACAAATACTTGAATCTATACACATTATACATTGATATATTTAAATAAGCATGGAGCTAATAATGTCAATAAGTATGTCCACTGTTAAATCTGTATTGACAGTTACTGTCCTCAGAAGATGAATCCAGCTGACATGTTTTGATATACACTAATCAGCCACAACATTAAAACCACTGACAGATGTTACTTAGACATGTAGCACCCACCTAGGACAGACCAGACACCCCCACCCCATAGCAATGACACTCCTCGATGGCAGCAGGATGCAGCCTGACACATGCACACACACAAGGTTTAGGAACAACTCAAAAGAAACATGAAGAACAAAACAAGGTGTTGACCTGTCTCCAAATTCACTACATCCCAAACTGATTAAGTATATATGGGATGATTCTCAGAGGTCCCTCCCCCCAAAGACCCACAGGACACCCTCAGATTTGGTTAATAGTGAAAGATGTCAACAACAAATGGGTGAATAGCCATGCAACAAACATTCATTCAACTCTGAGCATTACAGTAGTAATGCTGTTTATTGCTAACATGCTAATTGTGCTAAGATGGCAATAATGGTCCACTTCCTTCTTGATTAACTTAATTGTTGACACAGTGTTTATCACTGTGGATTCTTCCATGCATATTTCCTCCTTTCCCCAAACACATACATGAACATAATTGCATTGTGTATTTTATGTAATTTAAGAAGTTTGCAGATGATGTCTCATTCAGCAATATGTTTACCTTGCACTTCTACTAAGAGAAGCAGCATCAATGGTGTTTGTTACAGTTGAGTTACAGTTGAGAGTTTCTAAGAGGTTCAGTAACACTGCTGTTACTGAATCATTTTTATAAGCCTGCTAATATGTCTGGAAACAGCTTACCATGAGGTCAGCTATTTTTGGCAGTTGACTCCATAAAATCCCAAACTTAAACATATCCGAATATAAATATTCTAAGTGTGGCACTAATGAGTAATGTTATCAGCTGAGAGCCAAGAATCCTGGGGTGCACAACAATAAAAGTATTAAGCTGGTCTTGTGCATTGGTTATAAAGTATGATTGGAAACTAATTGTATGCACACAGCCGCAGTGAAAACCGTGTTCTATGTAACTTGACTTTAATATTTGAACTCAATCCGTGTGTGCGGTTGAACGAAAACCTCATCAGCAGTCTGACAGTCTGGTACTAATGTCTAATTGGTTTACTGTGGGCTCTGGGTCACATTAATTGACCCCACACCAAGTCTCTCACATAAAGCGGTGACTTCTGGCTTCATTAGTTCTTCCTTTGAAGCACAAAGAGGACGACTCTCCTGACCCCAAGAGAATTGGCTGCTTGATTCATACAAATTGATGTTTGGCTCGCTGTCTGTTTCACGGGCCCTCACCAGCTCGCGGCACTTTGATCATTTTTCAAAGCAATAGGCTGCACAGAGACATGAGTGAAAGCTTTTACACTGCCTCTGGGACTGAGTAAAGGGTGGAACACCCAGAGGAGGAGGCAGCGGCAGTTAAAGGCTGGTGACTCTACCTGTTCACTGCGGCAGTATGGCACTGATCAGAGAGCGGAAGCTAACTATACAGCAGGGAGCTTCGGGCCAGCAGAATGACAAATGTGCTGCAGCAGTGAATGCCTCACCAAATGATCATTTTGATGAATGGCATGCATTGGATGCGACGTACTTAATGTTTTCATTCATGCAATGATTCTGTGAATGGGCAGTGATATACTGATTTGTGAAAAGATTGTTCTGTGAAATAAGGTATAGTCAGTGTACTGCATGTCAAGGCGATGTCTTTTCAATACAGTTTACAGTGATCTAAAACCGGAGGAAAGGAGTAAATCCTGACATAAATACAGCAAATAGTTGGCTTTATTTCCTCTTCGAGGACCTCTTTATGTCAAAACCAAATGCTGTATAAAGCATGATACATAATAAAAGCTAGGGAATCTGTACCAGGGCTGATACAGGCATTTTTAAAATGATCAGATCCACATCAGGCTTCAGCCAAGTCAGAGCTTTCTAGTAATTTATTTCAGGTCTGCCATAAACCATTACATTAGCTGTATCAGCCCTTTCTATAGGACTAAATACAGTTGCAAGAAAAACAGTATGAGTCTCCAGGTTTGCATGCAGAAGGAAAAGTCTTAACTAACGTGTTGTTTAGTTAAGATGTAATTGGTAGGGTTAGGGTTCAGTTGAATCCCGTATATTAAAAGATCGGTATCGTATGGGGGAGTGAAAAATCTTGATCGGGACATCCGTATAAAAAGCACATGTGTGCATCCAGTGTATGAGTTGATGTTGATGCAACCTGTAGGGCTCAATAATAACCACAGCACAGAAGTGCCCAAAAAACTGTTGTTCCACCAATGGTCACTTGGGTCTGGCTCCAAAACTAAGCAAACCACCATAGATCCCAACGTAAAATGCATGGGTTTTACCCTGTAGAAAAGGTGGTTTGGTTTTTGTGTAGGCTTAAAGATATGCATGTTTGAGATAGACTCAGATGGTATTGCAGGGTTGCCAACAAACCTGAAGGTTAGCGGATCATTGCATGCACCACATGCCAAAGTGTCCTTAAACAAGACAATGAGCCCAGAGTTGCTCCCTACTGGTGTGTGCTTGTGTGAACAAATGGGTGATTTTGTCATTGTGACTGAGAGTCCATTTGAGTACCAATAGATGGAGAGGCCCAATACAAATACAATACAGGCAATTTACCATTTCAGTGACAGGTAGTCTCACAGGTCACTAGCTTTTGCTTCCTCACATCAGCTCCACTCGTGTGACTGAGTGCCAGGAGAGGTGCAATTCCAACATGATCACGACAACCAGAGGCACCAACACTGAGCTGCAAAGCTGCTCTTCAGGAATCCTAGGGTCATGTCATGAAGGGTCCGTCTATCAACAATATTTTTGCTTACCAGGGGTGAACCAAAGATTATTTTAGTGACACAGGTTCTTCAAAGCCTCATAACTGTCTGAAAGGCATACTGTGTATGATTCTGACTTTACAACACTTCCAAATGATGGCCATTGACCTTCAAATGTAATAATAGCCGAAATCTTCCTCCTCGTTGAGCTACAATAAATCCTTCCAAGGAGCTGCAAGGAGTAACTCTACTGATATTCATGAGGCTTGCATCCACTCTGCTGACAGTTAGCAGGCCTGTCAGCTAATCACAGAGTCCCGTCTCCAGCAGTATTCTCCTCGAAAATCACTTTGACTTCACTTTTGCAATGGAAATTAGACCATAGAGTAGGACTCCAAGTCACCCAGCTCTCTCAATAAATGCATTTGAGGTGGGTGAGAAGGGAGGGGAAAGGAGCCATCACCAAATCTGTGTTTGCTTTATCCATTCAGGGGTTTTAAAAGAGTTTGAAAATGTTGATGACAAATCCTGTTTCTTTGTGCAGAAAAGGCTTGTCTCTTTACAACTGCACTCCCGCCGTTAGCAGGGGCAAAGAGCTAGGGAGGGGCAAGCTGGGGGAATAGGTTCTAGCCAAATGATTTACAGTTCAGAAAAGACTGGCTGCTTCAAAAGCAAGGCAGTGCCATTGTCAGAGAGTAATTTCATTTCATGAATAAGCGCTTGACTGCTTACGGTGACAGCCCAGTCCTCATCGTGTCTGCCCCGGCATTGCTCCCCTCCGGCAGCCAATGACAGAATGCCATTTGTGCTTCCAAAAACGCACAGACCGGGAGGACGGGGCTTATGTGCTACAACCAAAATCTGTGTCCCACCCCCGACGGATGTACAAAATAAATGTGCAAAGAGGAGGACTGTGTGGAGTTGACTTTGACTTCGCTCAGGGGGAACCAATTTGACACTTGCTGAGGACGGTAGCAGAATTGTGGAGGTTAAATTTCTCCAGTGAATATCATCACTGTCAGGTAACAAATGACTTCCTGCAAAAAACAACAACAAAAAAAAGGTTCTGCAACAGCTCAGCTCACATGCAGATGGGAAGAAAAACAAATAAAACAAATGACAGTGCAAAATGTCCCCTATAATTCCAGCATACTAATTCTAACCTTTTAATTCACTCGCTGCATAAAATAGACACATACTGCAGAGATAGTGTTAATGTACCCCAGAGAATCATTAAGACCCACGTCTGTTATTGAGTGGGAAAAATATATCTACCTTTTCTACATTATTCTACATTGCAGATTTGAACATAAAACAGCATTTAGTCAATATAATATGTACAGATCGAGATTTTCTACACAATATATCAGAGTGATTTCAAAACAGCAATGCCAAATACAGCCACAACATTAAAACCACTGTATAACATCAAGCATCTTGTGACAATACAGTGTATTGCTAGGGAACTTTTGAAGCTGACATTCATTCCTGTGGATGTTACTTAGACACGTAGCACCCACCAAGACCAGACCAGGCACCTCCACCCCATAGCAATGACACTCCTTCATGGCCGCATCCACCCCCAGTAGGATGCAGTATGACACAAGTCATAATGTTATGCCTGATCAGTGTATTATAATAGGTATTTTGACTTGTCATAGCAGCACCAGTGTGCTCGGTCACACTGATGTCTGCATACCGTGCATGGTTCCTAATTGGAACAGTTTATTGTCCTTGTTGTGCAAAGAGATGTTTTAAGAATAGTGGGCTTGTTGCTTAGATGCAAACAGATTCTGGAACCGATGAGTCGCCTCCTCCATGGTAATAAAGTTATGCACAGTGCATCCAGGATTTACAAGAACGATAAGTGATGAGTTGAGTGAAGAACAGTTAAGTAGACTTGCAGATTCAAATGAACAAAACTCCACAACAAACCCTTTATGTTTTCATAGGAAAAGTTTTTCTGTTTAGTTTTGTCTATTATAAGCATATACAAAATGGACAATTTCATACTTAGTGGAGTTTAGATGCATCTTTGAGTTTCCTTCGACAACCTGAATGTGTTTAACGTATGTTGCTTTATTAGACTTCCTCCTCTTTGTTGTACATCACACAGACAGTGTTTGATTGACAGCTCCCTTCCCTTACTCTTGATCAATTTACATTCTTGTTAAATGATGGTTATTACAAAAACAAATTTCCCAGCAGAGCTCCTCCCAAATTTAACCTGACTTGAAATCTTATTAGCCAGAGTAATTCAAAACACCTCACTGTCCGTGCAGAGCATTTATATGAGCAGCCTGAAAGGGTTGCCAACCATTCTTCTGTTTGATAACTTGTAGGTGAATTGAAAAGTGATCAAAAATATAGTATTGCATTGTTGATTAATAAAACCAGTTGATGTATTCTGAGCAAGTCATGATTAAAATCAGAATATGTGATAGGATTTGGGATTTTTGTGCACAGATATTGTATTTCATGTAATATATTGTGTTTGCGGCATTGGAAAAATCTGAAAAATTTCCTTCTTGTAAAGTCTGCTAAAATCTTGGCATCTACTCAGAAAGTTGGTGGACGAGCCAGTTAGTGTTACACTTTTGATAATTGGAAGCAGCATGTTAACAGGCACAGTCATAAATATAACTTCAAAAGTCATAGTGCTTGAATGCACTGTGTGACGAGGCATATATTTGTCATACTGTGACATAAAGTACCAAAACAAGATGACTGTCTCTGACTAAATTGCCCTCAGCCTTTGGCATGCTGCTGTAACAGCTCAGATTCATCTAGGTCTGGACTAACTGAAGCTCCTAATCAACTAACTACCCAGAATAACAGACGGTTTATGCTTCTGCGTCAGATCATACGCAGACCCTAACGGCGCTGCCTGACGTGCACCTCCCCAGAAATGTAACGACGTATCACCACTGGAGCTGTGATTGGTCCGTTTGGTAGTAGCACGTTTCCGCTTTAGTATTTGTGACTGCTTCTCCATCTCCATCTACTTATTGACTTTGGATCAATAAAGATAGAACACATCACGGAAAGGTTAACAGAGGAGGTCCGGAGATGCCAACATTACTGACTGGAGCACTAACATCATAGATTTTAGGAAGTCTAAGCAACAGCTCCTGCCAGTCAGCATCAGTGGGGAATTCTCTCCCACTGTTGCAGGATGGAGAGGTTCAGGAGGTCCTTTATCCTCACAGTCATTAGACTTTTCAACGCAACTGTTCCCTTGTAAAAATTGTAAAAAGATTTCGCTGAAACATTTTCTCAAAGTTTCAGTCCAGCATTTGGGTGGCAATTTTACAGAGCGAGTAAGACTGATGACTGCATAAGTACAAATGGGTCACGTAGGCTACTTTCGTGGGTTACGGCGTCTATGTACCACAAGTACCTCAAATAAGCCTTAAGATGTACATGTCTTCTCCGTCAGTCCAAACTACAAAAATCTGTCATGGCATAAATAGAAGTATGCCTCTAGGGGAAGTTGTGGTGTACTGTTGATGCATTGTAGGCCCTTCGCATGTTTAAGGGGTAGCAAGATATGCCAAAATGAAGCATTTTGCATTTCCAATGTGGCCCCAGACAATTACTTGGCTTCTCCACCTGACAGTGCACCTCTGCATGGACACTACAAAAACTCATGAATGTGTCTTTATTGTATCAGCGGTACATGTTAGCAGCAAAATGTTAGAGTGTGTTAAGTTGTTTGTGGAACAAATCATCTTCTTCGAGATCCCATTGTCACTAAATACGCAACACCTGGAAGCACCTGCTCATATCCTGAGATCAATACCCAGAGAGCGGGCAAGACTGGGAACACAAACAAGAAAATAAATGAGACACGGGGACAGAATAGTCAAAGCTCAAGACAATCAGGCAAAGGGCTAAGTGGTCAATTGCTGGTTTACAGTAAATTATGTGAAGTAATGAGCCAAGTGGCAGCCTGTGTGAGTGAGACATCAGAAGGCTGGAAAGTCCCTGACAGTTCAAGTTTTTGGGGAATTAAAGGGAACTCAAATTTTAAATTTAAAAATAATTAAACTCAATAGCCACAGAAAATCATTACCATAATTGTATGCAGTCAACAAAAAAGCAGCATCTACTACGAAATAATGGGTACAGCTGTACATGTACCATAAGGAAACTGTAGATGCAAAGACAAAGTGGAAGATGTTGCACTCAATTAGTCGTGCTACTTTGTGCTTTTGCTCTGACCTATTAATGTTAGTCCTCCCAGACCCAAGTAGAAACCAATGCTACGTTTTGATGAAAACAGACATCTTAATGTGCGGATGGGCTGCTGTAAGGACTGAGCAGTACACGGCCTATGTGTGGTTCAGGGCCACGTCTAACCAGGAGTGACAGTTCCAGCTTTAAAGCGGTGGGAAGCACTGATGCATTATGCACGAGTGACCTGTGCTGCACGAGTCGTGCTGCTCCACTTTGAACTATTTAGCACTGTTACTTCTCTGATCAACACCACACATGACACTCAACACGTATTTCCTTTCGTACCTCCGCTGTGCTACAGGGTTGCTGATGTTACATTAACATACTGTATGGATTCTAAGCTAAAAATACATGTAGTCCCCTTTTAAGTAAAAAAAAGATTTACAACTCCTGCAATTAATTAACCCAGGAGGTGCCAGTTCATACATTTGCTTTTTTAGCTGCTTGTCCTCTACAGTTGTTATTGGGTGAGATGCGGTGTAAATGAATTCTGCCCACTTCTTGCCTACCCTTCCACCTCTCTCATCCTTCCATCCATTTTCCTCACCTTGTGTCTAGCAATAAACTTCTCTGCATCAATGAATCACGTTCTCTACATATTTGATGAATCTTTGTGGTTTCAGAAGCTTTTGTGAATAGATGGAGGATGCATCCCACGTATAACTTACTTGTCCACTGATAATGCCAAGTGCAATTATAAAAAGTGCAGCATTGCCTACTATTCCTCCGACCTCACGTATATGCTGCCCTTTACCTACCGTGGGTTCCTCAAGGAGTGGGTGAGAATGTGTTCTTCAAAACTTTTTTTTTTTTACAGCATTAAAAAAAAAAAAAAAAAAAAAAATGTATGGAATTCATATATATACTGAACTTGGTATGTCACACAAAGAAAGTGTCATATTTTAGTGAAATAATCTCCGTCATTCAAATAAATGGGCGGGATATTGTCAGGACTGGTGACAGGACTCAAACGCAGACCAGGAGTTAAAGTGATTTTCAGTGAGTTTTATTTGAAAACACAGAAATGAGTCGTGGCGTGAAATGCTGAAGAGTCTGGGCGAGCGCATGGATCGGAGCTCCAGGGGTCTCGGTCTGGGCTTGCTGGCAGGTAGATCTAGTTTCAAGCAGAGGGTGTGAAGGTCTGGTGTAAAGACAGTAAAAAAGCGAGTTAGAGGCCAGTTTACTTGTCGAAGTTAAATTCAGGTTTTCTGGCGTGTCTCATACGAGCTGATGCAACGATCCAGCGGGGACTGGAAGGTCGGACTGGTCTTTATAGGGGAGTTGATTAGGTGACGAGGAACCGGAGTGCAGGTGAGATGAGTAGCAGGTGTGTAGTCTGGAGTTGCCCAAACTACGCCCACCAGCAGTCCTCACACACACATACAAAGTAGCCAGCTCATGGCCGACAGGTCGTGACAGATATCTATTATACAACATTTCCACCAATTGACAAAACAATGATAATCATGTGAATGTGAAGCGGTGGGCATTGTCCATATTCTTCTGGTGGATATATCTTCAACAGCAAAGCAGAGATCATGATTTTCATGTGAGGGAACACCCAGTGGAGATAATTTTCACAGAAATTAGCTTGAAGCATCACAAGTGTGAATCTCATTGGATCAATAGCTCTTCCACTGATGGAACAAGTAGGGGTTGTTTCTTAGAACCACTTAACCTGGCAAACTGGACTTGTCATTTAAACCGAGGTTGGTCCTTGTAGTGAGTGTAGTGTAGGTCCTGTTTGTTGTAAAACATCACATTTTCATTAATGCATGTGCTGCAGTGTTTAACAAATGTAATGTAATTTGTTTCTCTCTAGAATTTATAATGGATGTTACTAAAAAACTTTTCTAATGATTATAAATATCCAGAACTCAGATATTGATTATGAGGATTCTAGCATTCGATTTCTCATTTGCTCTTATGTCCCATCCAGGGGTGACCAGAACACCACATGAAAGAATCCATCTTCCTGATTTTTCCCAAGAAGCCAAAACACATCGATGGCAGGTGTGAAATGAATCATTTGTCAGTTTGTCATAGATCTAATGGCTCAGTCTAAGCTTCAGGGTGGACCAAAAAAAGCCAAATCAAACACAATTGTATATACAAAAATGCATATACAAACAACCAACAAGAATAAAATACCGGATACTTATAATGGGAATATGGCCATGATCGTAACAAAGCTTAAACTGGATGATGCCCTGTCTTTTAGAATTAGGACAGCAAAGACTACATGAGATGGACTGCATTGCTAACAACAAGCGGCTAACACATGCACATGCTAATGCTAGATTAGCTGAATCACAGACTGTATGTGTCACAGGTATGACAGGAAAATGGAGGTCTCAAACGAATGAAAATGAAGGGGAACACAGGCCTGAAACCAAAAAAAAAAGAAAGAACAAGAAAAGAAAGAAGAGGAGAAATACAGGGGAAGCATCAAGAACAAAACAAAGACAGACTGGACAAAATAAATCAGGAAACAAGAAAAGTCAACATGAGAATAGAGATAGTCCAGAACAAAATAATCTAAAAGAAGAGGAAAGATTTGAAGAGATCACAATTTGAGGTTGATACCTGAGTTGTCATTCCACTGTTGTGATAGTTATTCGTACAACAATAAAGACAATAAATAATAAATAAAGGTAATAGATATACAGCATATTTTGATGTTTCTTTTTCATCTAATTTTCCATAGTTTACTTTCCATCACTGGGTTGCAGTGAGGATAGGCTAAGCAAGGAACTCCAGATGTCCCTCTACCCAGCAACATATTCCAGCTCTTCCTTCAGGCCAGACGGGAATTATAATCCCTCCAGAAAGTTCAGGGTCTACCCCGGGGTCTCCTCCTGACTGGATGTGCCCGGTAAACTCTCAAAGGTAGGCGACCACAGGGCCAAACCACATGCACTAACCACCTCAGCTGGCCTCTGAGATGCAATGAAGCAGCGGTTCTTCTCCAAGGTCCTCATCCTATCCTGCCTCATCCTTTAAGAATTGAAACTTCTTCAATATGACCAGCTGTTCTTTAATTTACTACTAGTTTAATTACCCTTCAATCACAGTACAGCCGGCAGCAAAGATCCAAGTAACTTGACTGTGTGAAAAGTGTTTCCACAATCCAGTCTATTGGAAGTATGGGTGGGATGTTGATACCACAGCTCCACCCCCAAATACTACAGATCTGGCTCCAAAGGAAATGGAACCAGACGTAATCCTGAATATTTAGCCTCTCTTTGAAGGCTGTTTATAAAGATGGACAGCACGTCTCCATTTCCTCCCATGAGCCAAATATAGAAATATTCAGGTCCCCCGACTGCTTAAAGTTTGGCACACATCCTTTAGGCTAAGTACTTAATCACACTGACAATATTTAATGATATGAAATGATCTTCACTTTCATCTGTGCTGTACTGTCAGAGGCCACCAGCATGGGGCTCAGGCAAGTGTTTCATGTGGCGATGATCGAGAGCAGAGCAGCCATCGTTAACAGGAAGCTTTTCCTCTTGCAGTCTTCATCTGACACAGCTCAGTAGTGCAGCCTGGCTAACCAAACACCTGACATGCCTAACCTAATCTGAACACAGAGGAGCAACCTATTATTGATGATCCTCTGAACACTGAAGACACTGATGTCCGTGTGAAGTCCGTACTGTTGATGGGGAGGTTTGTGTGTGCAAGCCTGAGAAGGACATCTGAATTGTGTTGACATGATGCCTCTTATCGTCGACATCTAGATAAATGCCTCTCAGAGCTCCTCGACTCCGCTCGGGGTGCATTCCCCTGCTTCTCTCAGCCCATCCACCACCTCTGAAAGAGCATCAAAATGTCACATGTCCAAATGCACAAATGCTGATTTATGGACTCACCAACTGTAGCTGACTAGAGGCTACGAAGGCAGAAGTACATGCACAACCAGGAGCATCATACGAATGAGCTTGTGTCCTTTGTGTAAAGCAAGGTCATACAAACAGGTAGATAGGTGGTGCTCATTTGCATTCATTAATAATCTGACTAAAATTTGCTTTTTATTATCACCTGATGGCTACATTTGCCCTGGGGGTACCAGGGCTAATGAACCTCATTTTAAGGAATCATGTATTTATTTGTAGGGGAAGACAAATAGAGCTGAAACACGGATTTTAAATGAGTGATCCAACAAAATAAGCGAGAGCTGGTAAGAGAAAGGCTATTCAAAGCTTAAGACTCCACTTAGCATACACCTAAGGTGAAAAACCATCATCAAGACGTTGACACAAACTGAACGAGTCACCACTAAAACTTTCCAATAAATTACTTCCCAGCTTTTGTTTATAAAAAAGTAATTGTGAACATAAACTGGACCAGAACTCAAATAGTATACAGATGACATTCAATTATATATCTAATTTCAGAATAAAGTAAAACTTGCTGAGCAAACTTGGGCTGCATAGCGGTTGATGACAATAAAATTATTAGAATTATTAGAGTGTTGTTTGTGGGGGCCTTTGGGTCCTATGGTTAGAGGGGAGGGGCCTCTGATAATCATCTCACAGATACTTGATCAGAGAGGGATCTAGTAGATTTAGAGACCTGGTAAATACCTTGCACTGGGCTTTTTCCTAAACCATTTTTGTGTGTGTGTCCGCGTAAATCTACATCCTGCTGGGGGTGGCTGCTGCCATTAATAAGTGTCATAGGTATGTATTGGGGGCGCCCATTCTGGTCTAGGTGGATGGTACATGTCTAAGTAACATCCACATGAATGAATGTGAGGTTCAAAAGTCAGGTTAGATCTTAAATGAACAACATTCCTTATGCATGCAAACCTGAAGATTCGAAATGTGTTTTTTTTTTTTTTTTTTCTTGGAACTGTATTTAGTCCTATAAAATAAAGTTCACATAAAATCCACACAAATGCCAGGTCCAAAAGTTTCCCAGCAGAACACAAACAAGGTAGTTAATGTTATTCGTCTCTCTTGTCAGTGGTCATAATGTTATGCCTTACTCCTGTATACTGTAGGATATAAATAGTATCTATGGCATGCTTTCATTCATCACGACCTGGTGAGTTTATTTGTATCTCTATTTGTTCTTTCTATCTGTGTACAGTAGCGCATTATACAATAGCATTAAAAAGCAATGGGAGGCCATGGAGATGTGCAATGAAACTACTAAACTCTAATTAGCACAACAGGGAGGCATCTACATTTCTGGCCCACTCTTTACGAAGATATGAAAACATAGACTCAAAACATTACAATAACCACAGCACAGCATACAGTATGTAAAATAGTACCTCATTGCTGCCTACGTACCTATAAATAGCTGTGATAGGGTTGTAGGTGTGTGACAGCAGTCACATTTCGCTCTTTAAACTGAAATGTCATGGCTTGGGCTCTTGTTGCATTCCTCATCTCAGCTTCAGTGCCCTCCCCCCTGCTAGCTACTCTGCAGAAATCCCCATCACACAACTTAATGATGTGGAAGATTGATCTCAAAGCCCAAAATAAGCCATTATCTAACTGGCAATAGACACATTTCGGAGCCCTGACACTTTGTCATGTTGTCACTCTGTCCACTGATGCTCCGGCTTCTCCCAGGATGCAGAGGGCTGCTTTGTATCGTCTCCTCCGTTGCTAAATAAGAGAATTTGTGGAAATGACACTTTGTTAAAGAAACAGCAGGAGGACCATGTGAAGAATGAGAGGGCATTGCACTTGATTAGCACTAAATTGCTGCCTCTGTGAGCCCAACTTGAAACAAGAAGCTGTGACACTCTTAATTAATGGAAAATATTGTTGGTAACCAGGAACATTTTTTTTCTTTCAATCCATGTATTATTAAAAAATGTGACGTCAGCTAATTGTCTCTCTCAGCAGACTCTATCAATATGGGTGAGTCAGATCTCAATTTACAGCATGTCCATAAAGCTAAGAGCACCCAAGAATAGCACAGTGACGCAAGGCAGGCCAGTCCACCCAAGAGGGAGTGTTTGAAGTTGTAATAAATG
The DNA here is from genome assembly GCF_022458985.1 of Mugil cephalus. Classification (NCBI taxonomy): domain Eukaryota; kingdom Metazoa; phylum Chordata; class Actinopteri; order Mugiliformes; family Mugilidae; genus Mugil; species Mugil cephalus. The sequence continues at coordinate 24,129,063 of NC_061780.1, read as the reverse complement.
AGGACTCATTGGGAAGTAATAATAAAATCACAAATAAGTTACAATAAAATTACAAATAGCCCACTGGAATTGTTCTTTTCTTCAGTAAGTTTTGTCAGTGACTGCAGACAAATAATTATTTTAGTGCCATGACACAAAATGCCATGATGTACCAGTCCATACTTGATCAGTTTGGGATCAACTTGTGTTTTTTGAGTTGTTCCTAAAACGTTTATGTGTGTGTCAGACTGCATCCTGCTGGAGAGTATCATTGATATGGGGTCGAGGGTGCCTGGTCTGGTCTAGGTGGGTGCTACTCATCTAAGTAACATCCACATATATGCCGGACTCAAAAGTTTCTCATTAGGATACTGAATGGACACTTAATGTTGTGACTGATGGATGCATAACACTACTACCTACCATGGATCAATAGCTCAGCATTGCACCATTAGCGGCAGTAAAGGAAGAATGAGACCTAAAGCAAGTAAATATGGATGTGAACAATGGAATTCTTGCTTGCACTTGACTTAAGTATCTCTCGCACCATTGGCTTTGTTGCATCTGTTCACCTGAATGTCATTCAGATGACTTCAGCTCTGCTTTCCAACTTGAGCAGAGGTCTATTCAGCCAGACACAACAAATAATCAAATCTCTGGTAGTTTTCATTATTACAAAATAGGTGCTGAATTTAAATTACCTCCACACTTTGCAGAGATTCAGAAAAATAAATAAATAAATAAAATAAAATGACATACAACCTCCCAGATTAGGTGCCATATAGTGATATCAACTGGTCGATTAATTTCACAGATCTTGCTCGATGTGGGACTGAAATTGCAGGAATACCAGGACAACTGCAGAACTATAATACCCAGCACCCTCTTAAATTAAGCTTTATTTGATTGTACTGTATTTGATGGAGAAGCTGTCCAATCATGTTTGCCCAGTGAGCTTTCTGGGGCCTGTAAAATGATATGATGTTACTGGGTTGTGCCGCTACTGTATCTTAACTGTGCTTAAATTAGGTTTCATGTAGCCTCTAGGCCAGTTAACCTGTATAATTTATGGTGCACAACTAATCTTGTCTAGACCGGGCCAAATACAGGGATCAGATAGAATTTTTTTTTCCACTATGCACCATTCAATTCTCTAGAAATACAAAGTCATCTTTGTCGACATGAATACTGTACTGTCCTGACCGCAACACAAATAATAGGGGTAATGTATCATATTAATGAATAGACAGATTTTAATTGCTCTAAAAATCATTCTGTTCCTGAGAGGATTTCCAGTAGAGAGTTGAGTTTTTATTTTTAATCACCTTCGGAAATAAAGGAATTGACTAGCGTTTAGAAAAGGAATCTAAACACACACACACGCGCACACACACACAGATTGTTGAGTCTGATTCTTTATAAATGCAACACATTGGTCAGAGGTGGATGTCATCAGATATACCTCAAGCATTAACTGCATATCTACAGTTATCTATAATGGCCAATATTAAGCTCCATGAAAAGAGATAATCCCAAGACAGCCAGTCTTAACTGAAGTCTCATTATTGTGCAGACATGCACCACCCTCTAATTCCTCAAGAGAGCTGCCCAATCAGGCCAATGCAGGTGCAACTCCTCGGACTCCCTCCTACCATTATCATCTGCCTTTAATGACAATGCAGTTTCACAGCGCTCACTACAGCCAAAGTCTGCCAAAGACCGCAGGACTCAAGATGCAGAGGTGTCAAACTCGTCAGTCATATGCCTCATCAGTCCATGTAGATGAAATGTGAAACATTTGATTGTGGTTTCAGAAACCAGAAGTGAAAGACTTGCATATTTGAAGATGACTGGCAAGATCCATTCAGTGCTTTTATTAAACCAAGAATAGGGAAGGAAGGACACAAATATGATGCCGGATGACATTCAGACCAATTCATAAAGGCATCGTCGAAGAAACACGATATTATATTAATACAAAGATGATTGGCCTGTCAACACTATCCTACAATGACATGTACACATGCATGCACATTAAAGAGATATAAAGGGGCTTTTGGAGAGGAAGGCAGAGAGATTAAAAAAAAATGTATGTGTCTTATAATGGCCCATCAATGTCAATGTCAAATCAATCTTCAGAAGATGGATTTTAGTGGCGGTAAACCAAACAATGTCACCAGTATTGGCCCAATATATACTGTTTGATTACATTACATTTAATATATATGAACAACTTAGATACGACCACACTGGATAACACAGCATTAACCTCTTTAATTAGTCAATTGTACTGGTTATCTGGCTGTGAATACGGATCTCTTTGACAAATGTGATGTGACATTTTTAATATTCTCTGTAATAATAACTAAGTCCCATCTGGAAAAACTCATGGTGCATGTCTCTTATCAAACAGAAGCAGGGTTTAGGAAGGTCTAAATTCAAAAAAGACATTGTCTAGGCAACGTACTGGGGAAAACTGGAGAAAGGTCCCAGTCGACTGATTGATTCAAACCCAGAAACTTCTTGCTGTGAGGAATGCTCAATTATGTAAAGTGTGATTTACACTGGAGCCCTGCATCTAAGAAATAGACAAATGTATGTGTAAATAAGCAGTGGCTGAGGGACCTTGTCTGATAATTATGAGATCCGTCTGTGAAAAATGCTCACAGTGTCAATACAGTACGTCAGTATAATAGTACACACAGCATGAGACACCACAACTGAAGAGCACCCAGTCAGCTGGAGTTGCACAGAAAATCTACTGATAGAAATCCTGTGAAACTAAAAGGCAGATGAAAAGAATTCCAAATGAAGGACGTACTGTACACAGCGTAATTTCTGGCCCTTGTAGAAGCCGGGTCCTGCAAGTATTTCGTAAAACCGGGAGGCTCTGTCTTTGATCTTAGGAGTAACAGTAATATCTTTGTTTGGAACCAATTCCATTTCCTTTAAAAGTCTGACCCTGGCCCTCAGTAGCTGGAAGCTCTGTTGTAATGATATAGCCTTGTGCGGAGGAACCTGATGGAATGAAAAGATGTGGACAGCCCATTAATGCTGACCGTTGAACCGTGGAGACCTTTAATATGCTGTCGCCTACTATCTGCACAGCTTTGTCTTGCCAGCAGTTTTCCTGGAAAGATATCGCTCTGATTTGTAAAGTAGATCGATACGCAATGATATGGCTGAATTAAGTGGCAATCCATCATAAGTTACAATTAGGACTCTTGCATTGCTTCAATTGGATTTTGCCTTCATAATCAGTTCTGTGATGGTGTGTTAGTCTATCAGTTCCTTGGGTGATAGCCTGTATAATGACTTTTTTTTTTGTTTTTAAACGCAGTGCGTCATTTACACTGATCTGGAATAACATTATGACCACCTGCCTAATATTGTGTTCTGTAGTCTGGTCTAGTCTAGGTGGACATCCACACCAATGCAGGTCCAAAAATCTTGTAAATTGTCACAAGATGCTCAATATTATTTACTTCATCTGTTAGTGGTCATAATGTTATGCCTTATTGGTGTATGTAACCCATAGCATTTGCAAAAGAACATAAATGGCAGATAGAATTGTTGAACACTGGCTTTTCCTCTGTCTCTGTAATGACACAATTGTGCAACTTTCCCCACTCTCACTTTGCAGCCTCATTGTGTATTAAAAAAAAGAAGTTGGAGTCATTATGTTAAGCAGAGATAATCACAAACCAAACAGCATAACTTTGTTCCATGGAATGAGTTGAGAAGATGGATATCAGATTGTCTTGGTGTCACAACCAAATTGAGCCCCAAAGGTTTCTGGTCATTTGAATATGCTACATTCTGTATATTAATGCATTCAAATGAGGAGCATGACTCATGCAGAATATGCATAGCAGTAGAATCTTATCCCATTAACTTCCCTGGTGCACAAACAGGTTGATTGTTTTTATTAACCGATTTGTCAGGTCTCTCTCGTCTCTTTTTGACCCTGACCCGTTTGTTTTTTTTGTTTTTTTTTTATGTAGTAGGACTCGTAACGAGGATTTCTCCTTCATGCTTCATTACACAAAGGTGTCAGCAGCTACTCACTAATAAACACTTATAAAAAATAAAAAAATACAAAAGTGAGATGTAAAATCCCATAGTTCATTTAGAGATAAATTAAATAATTAAATTAAATGTCTTTTCAAAGCCAGATTTCTCTATTTGCTAAGTTCCATTTCTGGCTCAGGAAGCGAACAAGGACAGCAGGCTGGATTCACATTGCTAAAACTGCTGCTAATTTTGATGATTTCTTTTTTTTTTTTAACTTCCCTTTCCATATTTAAACCAGTGTTCAAACAGTGGTTTAAATAGCTACAGTAGTACATCATTAGCTCCTCTCTCTAGGCTCAGTGTGCAGAGCTGCAGGAGAGGGAGATAAATCAACATTTTATGGCTCCTAGGGGCTCCGTGGATCAGACTGAGCTCAGCAGCAAGAAATTAAAACCTTCTTAATGGGGCGCGCAGCTGAAAACAGCCTGCGTTACTGTATTTGAGGACACGACGGCTTTCCGGTATATGCTAATACGGACAAACTGAAACTTCAGTTCATAAAACAACATGGTGACGCTTCACTGCAAACAGAGAAACAGAGGAGGATAAAAATATAGAGCAGAAATTATCAGTACCATCTTAGAGACGTGTTTCCTTTTACAGGTCTGTCCACAATGCTAGGACCTCTAGGACCTTCAACGTTTTTCTGGCCAAGAACCCCCAAACTGACAGAGAGATGAAGTAGGGACTCCCTACCTTATGTTGTAAATTAATCTCAGCCTAGTGCTATTTATGAATATGCATTATTACTATAATTTTGCATTAAATATTATTAATAAAAATAATGCACAGGTTCAAATATTCTTTTTTTATTTATTTCAAACATGTGCAACAGTAGGATGGCTGTGCCACTACTATAGACATAAACATACCCCTCAGTTTTAAAATGAGGAATATATTAGTTAAAATAAGCAATGATAGTTATGGTAGATACTCAGCACATTTCGCCTTGTAGCTGGTCGAGACAAACTGCTGAAGTTCAAACTGAGCATCAGAATGGAGAAGAGAGGTTATTTAAGTGAACATAAAATAGTAACATTTTTCAGAAACTGTTGATCTGCTGGGATTTCCACTCACAACTATCACTGGGGTTTACAGAGAACGAAAGAGAGTAAATATCCAGACATGAGTTTTCTCTTCCAGAGGTCAGAAAAGAGTGGCCAGAACTGGTCCGAACTGATGGAAAAGCAACACTAACTCAAATAACCACACAGCCGAGGCACGTAGGAGAGCATCTCTAAACACGATGAACCTTGAAGAAGATGGGCTGCAGTGGAAGAAGCTAAGAGCAGGAAACTGAGGATACAATTCACCAAAATAGAGACGTCAGAAGATTGCTTGGCCTGATGATGACTTTCTGCTGTGACATTTGGGTGGTAGGGTCAGAATTTGGTGTAAACAACATGAAAGCATTGATTCATCCTGCCTTGTGTCAACGATTCAGGCTGGTGGTGTAATAGTGAGTGAGGATATTTCTGGGTCCCTTAGTACCACTTGTGTATCATTAAGATGCCACAGCCTGCCTGAGTATTGTTGATGACACTGTCAATGGCTTTATGAGCACAGTGTACCCATCTTCAGATACCTACTTCTACTTCTAGTCAGGAAGATAAAATCATTTCTGGTTTCTTCAACATGACAGTGACAGTTCTCAATCCAGTACCAATTGTCGACCAATGGATTCTCAACATGGAACAAAAGAACTGGACACCATCATTGATTCCAATGGTTCCTGATTCCATGTTTTATTATTGATGTTTTCCTGATTGGACTTTAATTGGCAACTTGAAAGGGAGCAATACATTCTTTGATATGACTAAAACATACTTAAAAGTCACCATTCGTTTAGTATAAGCTAAGGATCTACAAGTCTGTCATGACAAACAGAATTTCCGTCACTACCATAAAAAGTTATAAAGCTACTTAAAAATCTAATTTACCCAGTGTGGGAAATTAAATCTACATCTACCACTAATATCTCAGAATTGCCATGTCCAGCGACTGCCACTTTTGTGTCAAAGACAAAAATACCGTCTTCGTGTCATGGTGTTGAAGGTGAATGTGTTGTATGTCCTCCTCCATCATAATGACCGGCGTAATGTTGTTGACCTCCCCTACGTCATTACCGCCACAGTGGGTGATGAGACTTGGTGCTGCTTTTCCTTGCAGGGAGCAAGGAAAGAAAGGAAGAAGGCTCTCCTGCCACAGTCCACCCCAACCAAACTAACAGCAGCGGACATCTTGGACACCAAGGTCGCTTCTGAAGGTCTCTACTGCCATCTGGGCACCACAAAATAGCTGCTACCAATGGGAAAACTTGAAATTGACAATACTGTCCCATGAGTGGGAGAAAATGGAACGAAAGACCCCTTGAAATATAGGTGATGGTTGATTTATTCAATTTTTTGCTGGATAAAATAATTGGTTCCAATTCTGGTTTCATGGTTTGATTGCTTTGGTTTTAAAGGAAGTCTTCCCTTGCATTTGCAATCTTGGTGGTTTAGGCAGTGAACCAAATATTGATCCTATACTTTGGATGAGTTTGAGTTCATATTGGTTGTTTTTAACAGCTTTTGGAGTGGACACCACCCACTGTATCTGGGAACACTATGCACTAGCCAAAGTGGTGGACCCAACACATGAACCTGAAAGAGTAGCTCTGAAAAAGAAAATCATCATGTAATAAATATAAATGTCATTTTCCTTCAAGGCAGTCAGTCTTTGAATGCCACATGCCGAAAGAACACCCAGTTGCTCCCATTCCTTGGCACTGGTGTATGAACAATTTGTATTGTTATTGGAACTATATAAATAAAACTGAATTGAATCAAATGAATGTTAGTGCACTTGAGAGAGTGAATGGCTAGGTGTGATACTGGACTTTAGAGATATTTACGTATAAAAGCACTATATAAATACAAGGCCATGTACCATATTGATGCCCAGTGCACACATCAACAAAGGAATGGAAGAACAGACTGACAGAGAAGACAAAAGAAAGATGAGGAGCAGTTTTCTTGAAACATCAAAGCCCATATTTCATAAAACTGACAAATGATTGACGAGCCAAAGTGAGATACACCACAGAAATGTGTCCTCCATGGAGACACTGCCGCCATTAGAGACGATGATCTGCACTCTTGGAGCACCAGAGTTGAATTTATGGAGGACATTTTGCAGGTTGAAAGGTCCAAGGACCATCTGATATGAAAAAATCTAGAGCAAACATAAATAAGGTTCGACAGATACTTAGCTTTCACCTAGCAGAAGCTTTTTGCACAGATGATCGGCAACATGTTGAAGAAACTGAAGTGGCCATTTTTTTCTGCTGACCTGCCCAACCAGGATTCTAAACTGCTGCATTTGATGTCTGTGTTGTTGCTGCACCACCTGTCACCATCCTCTCTGGTCTCACTGTTCCTAAATAAGTGTTCTCCATTAACATCTCTCTGGGTATTGAGGCATTTGACATGATACAGCTTCTCCCTTTCTGGGGTGTCTCCTCAGCACTGTAAGCCTTTGGCTCTTTGGGCCTCAGCCAGCAGCCTAGAACTACAACTGATTTTGGGTCAGAGATCTTGCTTTTGTCCCTTCAGACTGACTGCTCCACTGAGACCCTGCCGTGTTCATTGGAGCTTGTGAGGTAACTACACTTCATCCTTTTACTGGGGCGTCCTCTGACATCCTCCTACTTGTTGGTTCAGGGGTCAGTGGACGGAGTAGAGTGAAGTGAAGTTGTGATCAAATTCTGCTCCAAGGCGTAAAGGACACCCATTACAGCTCAGGCATGAACGTCAGTGAGTCAAACCGTACAGAACCCAGCTTGTTTAACATAATCAGACCGTAGCTAGTTCACAGGATTCATACTTCACAGTGTTTGGATCCAGGTGCCACCAACAAACATCTAGAGCAAATATGCCACTCAGATCCTGATGGATTAAGATAAAAATACAAATATTTATATAAAAAAAATCCTTTCTGCTCAAATACAAACCAACACAATGCTGTCCTATTTTTTTTTTACACGCTTTCTTTCACAAAAGATGATCCTCATCCTCATCATGTTGATTATGATATGAATCTAATCTCAGTTCAATTGAACAGCTGCTATTATTCAGGGTTTCACATGCAAGGATTTAATATTGTAGAATTCAAACTTTAATATTTTTAATAAAATTGAACACCTGCATTTCTGAAAAATATGGGATTAATGCCACAGACAACTATTAAAATTAAATGTAAAACTGAAAACACTGAAAAAGATATAACATAATAGATATAACATAATATATATTTATATATATAAATATATATATTTTTAAATTATTTGTTTATTTAAATGTCTATTCTGCCCAGCTTACATAGGCCTACAAGACACTATACAATATACATTTAAACAATTTAAAGATGGCCAGCAGAAAAAGAACAAATCTTACAACAACAAAAAGATACACAGACAAATCTTCTGGAATATACAAAACCAGAATAGAAAATTGTATACTCGAACTCAGACATCCAAAAGAAATCAGGACTATTTCCCTGAACTGTTGTGAACAAGGACGTTCTCAGCTCGTTGTATAATGGGCAATGAAACAAAAGAGGAAGTTCACCAAATAATTTAAAATAAAAGTTTTATGATTCTATGACTGAGAACCAGCATTGGCTTAAACTATGTAATATAAATATACTGTACTGGTAATGGACACAGTTAGAAATTAAAATGGTGGCACACCATCAGCTAGCTAACGCTGGTTGACTAAACTGTGTCAATGAAGCTTCAAATAGCCCAGTAGTAATGTAGGAATCCATGTTATAGCAAGAATATTCAATATTCAAGTCAATTTATCATTTGTATGTATCTGTGAATCTGTTATCTTCTGTGAATCTTATTCCTCAGAAATCTGTATGTTTTGTTTTAAAAACCTTAATATTAATCGTCATTAAATGGGTCGTTGTTTCTTTGAAGACAATAGCTACTCTTTAAAACTTAGAGAATGCAAAAAAAAAAAAGGAAAACTAGAACTGAAAACCCTGTCTTTCTTCGGGCTTCTCTTTTATTATATCTCTTAAAATCAGCAACATGGCTGAATAATGAGGACGGGGAAGAAAACTGAACTCAGTCCTCTGTCGTAATGTCACATTCCTCCTCTGGGGTTTCCACCTTCGTTAGCATTCCAGACATTGACCAGAGGTGATAACTGCTCCACCTGGCATTGAAAATCCCCTCAGCCCTCACATTTCCCTGGGAGTTTTATCCCCTTGTTCATTCTGTATTTACAGAGGCAGCAGGCTATCAGACAATAAACCGCTGTGAGCCATTAAGACCAGGTTAAGTTTCTCCAACAAGCTGCGCGGAATTAAATCTAGATACAGCGCCCCGAGGTGCGGCAAAACCTGCCTTTGATGGCTTTTTCAAACGTCTGAAAAGGTTTGTAACTTCTCTGTTATTATTATTGCATATTCATTAAGTTGAGAATGCATAACAATACAACCTTATAATGAAACCTTGATCTGGCCTTTCTCAAGAATAACAGACATACGGGGAAAATTAATTTGCCATTTTTATGTAACATTACGCCTCAGACAAAGGGACAACTAAAAGCTTTCCGCCTTTTTTGTTTCATGTCTTTGTTTCGTCTCTCGGTCCATTAAAACACTCGACTGAAATGAAAAAGCTCTGTGAGACAGTATGGTTTGAAGAAAAGAATTCAGTATGACTGGGTGAAATGCGTTGGCACTTTCCAGAACCTCGTAATTCCTAGATGTAAAAAAAAAAAAAAAAAAAAGACCAGTGATGATGGACAAATCTGAGGGGGAAGAGCTGCAGGGTGAGTATGATTTGACCCCGCGGCACGGCGTACTTATCTCCACGCAGCCTCGGGAGACAACACGGAGCCTGGAGGAACTCACACACAACATCCTCTTTACAGATCAAATTAAGCCTTTTGCTATCTTTAAATAAGACATCCTGCTAGGAGTATGAGGCGTTAAAGACAAGAGGAAAATTCTCTGTCTGCTGTTGATTAACTCGTGCTCCCAGCTATGAAAATGTTGTACCACTGATGCTTCTTGCTTCTTTTCATGCACAGGCTTTTATGTATCTGACTAAGAAGGCTTTTGAAAATGCCACATGCATATGATTAAGTTTCCTCATTCCTGATTACTTTTTACTCTTACTCTACACTTCCCCTGGAGATGTAACCGTAGTAGAGAGACAACGAGAGGAAACTTAAGCACATTTAGAATATCCACACACTACTGGCCCTGATTGGAGTAGTGGTTCAGTTTAAGAATTGATACAAAATTTTTTCCATTTTTGTTCGTGCTACACACATGATATTTGTCAATATAATAACTGACATTCAAGAGTCGCCTGATGGGTTCATTTGTTGGGAATCTCCAAGCAACCATGTCTAGCAGTAGGAGAAACCTCTGCGTCCTATTTCTCAATCGCCAACTTCAAGAGGCTGGAAACAAGATAACGAGAAATGTGATATAAAAGTCAACATTTGTGCTGATCCGAACCAAGGGTCTGTGGAGAGGTGCTCTTCCTTGCGTGAAATTTGGAATTTCTCAGCTGACAAATTACGATCGGTAGATAAACACAGTCATTACAGTTTTATGTCGGCTTCGCACTGTATACACAGACGAGGCATATCATTATTACCGCCTTCCTACTCTTGTGTAGGTCTCCCTTGTGCCTCCGAAACAGTTGTGACTCATCAGGGAATAGACATGGGCCTTCTGAGGGTGTCCTGTGATGTCTGGTAACAGCATCTTGTAAGTGGGGGGTCTTTTGGGACGTATGGTTTAACAAGAGGGGCCTCTGTGGATCATCCCGCAGATACTTGATCAGTTTGAGATGTAGGGAATTTGGAGGACAGGTCAACGCCTAGTGTTGTTTTTGTTTTTTGAGTTGTTCCTTTTTGTGTGTGTGCTTGTGTCAGGCTGCATCTTTTTCAGAAAAGTTGCTGTCATCAAGAATTATCATTCAGTATGTTTACATGCATGTGAAAAAAAAACAACAACTAATTATTGCCTTAACCCGACTTTAACTGGACAATTTAAGTGCAGGTAAACACATTACTCCGACTAAAATCAAAGTTCTCCTTGTTTGATGAAGACACTCCAGATAATGTGACTGGAAATCAATTTTCTCTGATATGTATATACACCTTAATCTGAGTTAAACTAGACAACTTGAGTGCACCACAACCGCTGTGCTGGCGTATGACCCCTGAATAAAAACATCCAAAAAGCCAGTCACAGAAGAAGAAGGTGAACAGAGCCAGTAGAAGAACCACCTGACAGATCTGCAGACCTGACATCTTATCTGCACCATAAGTAGTGCGCACATTACGTTCGAAATTAAAAAGAGCTGAACTATTATCCACCTTGTTGTTGTCTGAATGACTTGTTTATTAAATGACGTAATAGGTCAAACAGAAAGGGGGCCATATTAACTCGCTGAAAAGACACATATCGCCACCTAGTGTGGAGGAGGAGGACATGTTCCTGTCAGTTATTAGCTGCATGTAAACACACTGAATGATATGCTCTAGTATAGGTGGATGCTACATGTCGAACGAATGAATGCCAGGTCCAAAAGGTTCCTAGCAGAACGTTGAATTGTCACAGAAGTCATTTACTTCTCCTGTCTGTGGATTTAATCTTAGGATTGATCTGTGTAGATGCACGGAACACGCTCAACACAAACCTTGTTGTTTCATGCACCATTAAATATGCTACAATACCAAAGACGTGAATTTTTTATGCCATATATGTGCCAGTTATGTGCAAACATCCTTTCCAAAGCTCTCCAGAGTCCTCCACATCTCTGACATGTCAGACTGTGACCTGTTCTTCCTCTTCACGGTGCTCATATGTTGTACGGTTTTTCGTCTGGTCGGTTGGAAGATGATGGACGGATGTTTTCGTCCGTGTATTTTGACAGCGCCTGCCCTTTCACCGGTTTCCAAGGACGACTTCGCTGATAGTTCTGTGTGACAAACCATCTGCCATGTCAGGTTACTCATCCTCAGGACTTTTGCCAGCGGCTCATTAAAAGGCCATCACGCCTCAGACAGCAGGCGCTGAACAGGCTAACTGCTGGATTATTTTATTTGTTTGTGTAGCTGGTACTAGGAGAAAACTGATGTGAATTTTGTTCCTGTTAAGGAGACACAGCAATTTAAACTAGAACCTGAGGTTTAATTTTCACTCTGGGATCAGAGTGTTCAGAATATATAACAAAATCTGTTCGTTTTTTCCTTCATTTGTTCTTCATCTCTCATCTTTCATTCTGTGCTTTCTTTCCATTTAATTTCTTTATCACCATCCAGCTAGATGGAAGAAATTAATCTGTAAGAAATAATCAGAGCAATTAAAATCAGCCCGTGGTTGATGGAACCTTTTCATTATTATTACTAATTATACAGTATTTCCTTGATGCATAAGGCTGTAGTGCAGGGCTGTTGGACTCCACGCTAGTTTTCTACACAGATTAAATTAAGAGTAGAATTAAATGACATTGAACACAGGAAGTTTTCGCTTGCTGTTTAACTTTTATTTTGGAAGATATATTTGGTCAAACAATATACAATATCAACAAACGCTACAATATAATAGTGATAAAATTACACTACAAGCTGATAAATAGTTGATTTTGGTAAAAATACATCAAATAAAGGGAGTGTACAGTGGGTGTTAAAGATTATACACAGATGTTTGATCAGCAGAGTTTGTAATGCAGAAAAATAAAAATAAAATAAATAATAAGACAAACCTATGCAATGCTAGTGAAAACAAATATGACACATTTCAGAGAAAAAAAGGTAAGACCGAAAACAGACGCCTAAACTGCACCTTTTCATGTTCTCGGTCAGCTCTGCACATCTTGACCTCGGAATATTCTTATTCATTGTCAGGTTGCGAGGCCATCTCCTGTGCTTGACCTTCTCAAGGTTCCCCTGCAGCTTTTTCTAGATGAGGCTAGGCTAGGTCCAGACATAAATGTTAACTTTGCTGGAATAGGTTTCTAGCAGACGGCCAAAAAACAAACAAACAAAAAAAAAAAAACAGACCAACAGTACTTACTTGGAGCACTGGCAGCTATTCATGATTAACCTCCACTTTCATTAAAGTGCTATTCCCAGCTAAAGAAAAGCAGCCACCAAAAGATTGATGTTTTCCACGATCACACTTCACCGCATGTTTACAGCACAAAATTCAATCTTGGTCTCATCAAACCCATCAAACATTATTCCACCTGGTTCTAGAACAGGGGCGCCCATATGTTTCTTTCTTGCAGACTACATTTACGATGACCCAGTCAAAGACTGACCTACCTTTATATTAAAACTGTTGCACTGCACCTTTAGAAAAATAGCATTGTCCCTTTAAGAAAGATTTCAGGTAGTCTCGAGTTGTTGTTGTTGTGCGTGGCTGTGGATGTGTACTGCTGAACTGAAGGCACGGTGCAATAAAATGTTCGTTCTGGAGATGCAACAGATAAACGATAGACTAACATCTAAAACATATTTTCTATGGAGCACGATATACCTTCTCAATCGGCCGAAGGTAGTGTGGTTAGATGTTCAATGTATTGGGGACCCCTGTTCTACAAGGGTTAGCCAGGGTTGCAATTTCCACCAAATTAATCTTGCTACATTGCCTTATTTCCTAGACAGATACAGAATAAAGAGATGGTTATCAGAGATGGAAGCAGTGGGAAGCAATAGTCCTTCTCTTTGTCTTCTCATCAGATTTGGACGGAGGGCGTCTTCTTGACACCGTTGCGCCACATTTTACCTACTGTTGATCCTCTGAAATGTGACACATTGGTTTTCACTGACATTGCATAGGTTGGAATATTTCAAAATAAGTCATATCAGGCCTTTTTTTACATCACAATACCTCATTAAACACAAGTGTATAAGCTTTCCAGAGCCACTGACAGCAGTGAAAACCATAAAGCTTAAGCTGCCTCGTCTCATCCTGAAGCTTTTCCCTCCACCTCCATCTAGTTTTCAGCTGAAACACCACAGTTGGGAGCTGAGGGTGTGTAATGCAGAACTGCAAACCTTCACCTTTAAGATAGGAAACACCTGAGAGATCTACACGCAGGCTATTCTGTGAAAGCATAGTGCACATACATGTCGGCATCATCCGGCAATTACGACCCTCAAAATGGTGGACGGTCAGCTGTGTTGACTCTCTCTCTCTGCGTGCTTCAAGCAACGGCGACTGGAGATGAAGCAAATAAATATTGAACGACGGCTACTTTTACTGAAATCACTGCAAAACATTTTAGTAGACGGCATGTGGTTTCTGTGTTTGCTGAGAGAATGCATTTGGAATCAGTCACAACAGTTGCAGTCTGCATCACCGCAACCCTTAGTTGCATTTCTACGGAGGTGCACGACAAAGGTTATGAAGCTAAGCCGGCGTAGATGTGACATGGGACAATAAATCAAACTTCGGATGTCGTCACTACATGATAACATTCAAGTCGCAGCAGAGACCCTTAACTTAAAAAAAAACAAAAAAAACAAAAAGGGGGACAGTGATGATTACACGAGCGTCTCAGAATGGAGATGTGTCGACAAAGACCTCGGTCCTCAGACTGATGCACGTGTAAACAGAACCAGAGATGATGGAGTACGGATGTTGTTGCAGGGCAGCTCCCTCCTACTGGAAACCAGCTGCTCGGGTCAGGGATCAGACTGGGCAGGAACAGCAAGTGCCACTGTAATGACAGCAGCCACCTGTAAAACACAAACAGAGCAGACAACAGACATCAATCACCCGACAGGCACCAAACACCTTCGAACGCATCGTGTGAGGGGACTGTCAGCCTTCTGAAAGCACAAAGCTCACGCGGAGCTCTCAGCAGAGCCTATCCTCTGGCTTGTTATTTCCTTTCATTTGTGAATTATTAATTGGCAAGAAACCAATTTGTTCTTTTATTCTAGGAGTGTCACAGGTTGTGGGAAGTAATTTATGATTGTTGGTCAATGGCTGAGTTTTAATTAAGTCCAGGGCAGAGTTCACAGTACTGGAGATGGAAGCGGTTCATTAATCACCTACGAGCAGACTGGCCTAGTGAATGGAAGGCCACAGCGCATCATTCTTATTTGCATTACAGTTAATAGTTGTCCAACAGGACACATGTAAGTGAATTAAGCCCTGAGAGGAGAAATTATAATGAGAATTATTTTGGAGTTTGATGGTTAGACATAGGTTCTGTCCGATTAAAACGTGGATTTAGAAACAATTCGGCAACAACCCAATCTGTGCATTATCGTCCCTAAATGGGATTAAAACACTGATGAATGTCTATGACTTTTCTGATGAAAATATTTGTCTTAGATTCATTTTCAATTGGTTTTGGAAGTCTGTGTCCATTAAAAGGTGAAATATTTTCTGTATTATGCACTCAGTACACATTTCAAGTCATTTTGGACACATGCTCCACTGGGTTCCTTCACAGAAGAAGCGATGTAGCCGTTACACATCCCGAAGCCCTGAACTCCTCATCAGGAAGCACGATTCAGCTGAGAAAGGTGAACACCTCAAGCTGTTTTTCCACCCTATTGACGTAGCGTGGGAGGGAATGTATTGTCTCGAGGGCATCCTGTATGCTTGGTAGCTCTCGCCGATCAATCACATCAAATGCCACTGTCTCGCCCGGACACTTCAGAATGAGGAGACTCTCTCCGCAGGGAGAAAATACTTGCACTGGTCTGTAGGTAGCGTGTGTTGTCACTGGAAATTAATTGTTCCTGACTGCAAGCAAAATCAGACTAATCTTTCTGATCACTCTCAGCTCGGTCGATTTGTTCTAGAACAGCAAACCTAACCCAAATGGACCAGCCTAGGGGGGAAACGCTCGGTAGTCCAGGTAGTGAAACAGCTCCGCTTTCCTTTGCTAATACACTGGTACTTGATTCCAGGGAGGTTCTCATTTACTTGTGTTGAGTCAGCACCTCAAGTCCTGCCTAGATCTACTCTACAACATAAAAAAAGTGAACTTGACAGAATACCTGCAGGCTATGCTCCTTGACAGCTACTAGGGAAGCCTTTCAGCACTTGTGGAGAGCTGCTGGAGCTATGCTGCCTCAGGAGAAGCCTGCCAACCCCTCCTCTCAGTCAGACTGAAATACTCCCACGTTCAAATGTCAGCTACTGGCAGGTTCCAGTGCTGGATCGCAGGTGGCCTTACCCAGCATGCATTCTGGGGGCCTGTGTCTGATAGAGCAGAGGTTTCATGACGCATCCAGGTCAATAGTCTTATGACTGTTCAGATAAGAGAATATCATGGACAAAATGCTAATCAGACCAAAACGTGGCTTAAGGCAGACAGCAGCAGGTAGTGGGTGTCCATCTCATACAGTTTTGGGGTTGTCAATATATAGTAAGACAGGGCAGTCAAGCAAACACTAAACAGGCATAACATTATGACCACCCTCCTAATACTGTGTAGGTCTCCTTTGGTCCTGACAGTTGAGACTCATCAGGGAATGGACACGGGTCTTCTGAGGGTGTGTTAGTGGGGGAGGCCTTTAGGTCCTATGGGTTCAGAGGAGTGGCCTCTGTGGATAAACACTTTCAGCTTTTCTTCATGTTTTTGTGTCTGTGTCAG
The DNA here is from genome assembly GCF_022458985.1 of Mugil cephalus. Classification (NCBI taxonomy): domain Eukaryota; kingdom Metazoa; phylum Chordata; class Actinopteri; order Mugiliformes; family Mugilidae; genus Mugil; species Mugil cephalus. The sequence continues at coordinate 24,112,367 of NC_061780.1, read as the reverse complement.
GCTGCATCCTCCTGGGGATGGCTGCTGCCATCAAGAAGTGTCATTGCTGTGGGGTGGAGGTGCCTGGTCTGGTCTACGTGGATGCTACATGTCTAATTAACAACCACATGACATGAAGTCGATGTAGCAGCAGCACAGTTTGCTGTATGAACTGAAATGCTTCAAACCGACAGATCCAGATTACTTCATCAGCTTCTTGAGAGTCATTTGCGAGTACACTGGCAAGAACTTTATAAACAAAGTCGAGAATCCTTCAGAGTTTGTAAAATACAGCCTAAAGTAATTGGACGTTTGCAGATTATGGAAGTTCCAGGTTACATTTATTTTTTGTATAGTAGCTATACCGTTACGTACCACTAACTTGTATTTTTATTGTACGCAGCTATGCTGGTAGCACTAGTAAATAATATGAAATTAAACTACATGAGGAGTGAAATGCAATTCTCTCCTTTCCTTGTAGATTTTTGAGGGATTCAACGGGCTGAAGGAAGGATAAGTTTTTTTCAAAAATGTTAATTAAAACTAAAAAAAAACAAACAAAAAAAAAAACAGATTGTGGTGGAACATTTGAGCCCAGACACATGTGTACAGTATGCTAACAATGCTTCCAGACAAACCACCTGACTCAGATCAGATCAAGAATCCCTTCAAATGCGAAGCATCTGTTTTTCAATGAACTGTTCAGCAGCAGTCATCATCAGAAGAAAAAAAAAAACACATCAAAATGAGAGGATCACAGAATGTGAGGCGGAAAAAGGCGAACATGAGGAGGGTAGAATGAACCGAGTTGTGGGGAGAGGAAGAGTGATGAGAGGACTATGAAGTGTGACAGGAGAAGGAACATGACTACACTACAGAGACCGTCTATGGAAAGACCTGAGGCGTCCGTCAGACTGGTGAATTTGTGCACATCTGCACAATGTTCCGATCGTGACCAACTGGAAGGGTTCCAGTTTAGGAGGCGAAGAGTTGGAGCAGTTTTTTTTTTTTTTTTTTTTGCTGTCAAGGTAGACCTATGCGAGTGTGTGTTTAGGGTTTGCAGGCATTGAAAGAGAGACAAAGAGAGAAGATGTGAAGAGATTCTTTGTAGAGATCAGAGGCTGCGGGGTGACTGTGTTTGCTTGGCTCACAGCCTGAGAGTATTACCGGTCAATGCCACATCAAAGCTCGGTCTGGACTGGACGGAAGCACACACAGACACACGTGTTTGACTGCATTCATACCTCAACCCATCACCACTACTTTAACCTTTTAGCCTCAGAGAAAAACGCAGCTTTATCACGGGTTGCACTCATAGATTAACACGATTTTGATGAGCAATTGCTCTGGTACAGGGGCACTGCTGTAATAAAATCCAGTAGAACATGAAACACATGACAAACATGACATGTAGAAGGGTACCCCGGATAGTTCGAACCCAGTCTATACTCTTTTATGCGCATTGACTGACTCCATTCAGAGGTTGCTGTGCTGTCTCCCTCATCCGCAATTGGCTACAATTGACTGGTTCTGGGTACTGTCTACAGGTAGGTTTGATTGGTGTGCCATCCAAGCAACAAAGCCTCAATCTGCCCAGGCACCCTATTTAACTGAATAGTGCCCAATACTGTGAAAACTGTGCCAATTGTTCATGTAACACCATTGAAAGTATTTAATTAGTGCACTTGTCTGTGTTCATCTGAAATCTTTAGAATCGTCGTAGTTCTCATTTCAGACATTAGCTTACAAAAAAACATCTTTGGTAGATTTCAGTGATATAGTATGTAGTTGTTCACAATCAGCAGCTAAAACAGGGAAGGAACGTCATCCAGACACTGACCCAACATGTTTCATTCAAATGAGCTCCCAGGGTACACAACGGGCTACATCAAACACACACATCAAAATGTCAAACACCAAACAACGCAGTGATGTACATTTGAGTGAGCTAGTTAAGTGGTTTATCTCGAGTGTTGGGAGATTTAGCTGTTTCAATCTCGTCTAGATCAATACGGGCTCATTGGGCAGGTTGGCGATGTCCTGCCCCATTTCCAGAGCCCAGTGTCCAGGCTGCAGGAAGCTAATAGCTCATATCAATCACAGGCAAAACCGCTCCATGGCACCACCATTGATTGTCAGTCGGCAGCAGCAGGATGAATGGCATCTCTGAAATGTTGCAGAGGCCAAGCCAACGGGGTCTGCATGGTGTGGGAGTGAAATGTCCGGAGGTCGCCTTCAGACTCAAAGCTTACTGCTGAAGTATATTGGAAAACGAATACAGGAGAGCTGTGAAAGTGAGCAAAGAAAACCCCCTACAAGCGTGTTTCACTTGGATAATTGTAGTGACAGTTTTAATCTACTAATCACTGGCGTAATCACAGGATTTTGCGTGTGTATGCCTTGTGTTAAATGTTTTATTGTTTCTGCTTGACCCACAACCTTTATTGGCTGTTCTGAGGGGTCCAGTGTCTTATTATATGCTGATGACAATTAGTTATTTTCCGCTCTTTTACCAGAGGCCGATTTGCATATTTCTGTATTGTTGCATACACAAAATATTTCTTTAAGATACTTTAGAGCACTCTAGTTTGCAGTGAAGCTAATATAAAATATTAATCTTCACAATCTTGATTCATTTCACTAGATCTGAGTCCACTATAGAATCCTGCATTTTTAATTTGTTGTAAAATCTTTAAAATTAGTATTACAAAATTTATACTAGGATGACCAGATTTGGATTTCTGAAAAAGAGAACCCTTCACACAATGGACAAACACAATGGAAATTTGACGTAAACATGTCTGAGTTCGAAAATGATTCAAAGTTAGTATAAATTAGGATGATCTTTTTCCCCCGGACAAAAATGTAAGAAACACTGACATTTATATCCTAAACAATCTCCTTTTGCTTTCACATTTTAACCAATTACAGAGGTGCAAATTAAAAATACACAAACCTCCTATTGGAGTGACATCACCGCAGCTTATTTTTTATCATCTTTTTGAAAAGGATTTGGAACGAGACTTCCTGTAATATTACAGCCAGTGCTTTCTGTTTGATACTTCAAACGAGCATATCAGTGGTTACAGACTGAAAGACTAAACTGTAATCACTGTCTTAATTCTCACCGCCCACTGCCCACATGCCCCTTCGCAGCCATCATTCTGCTGTTTACTGTTTTGTTTCTGTATTATTAATGCCTGAACTCATTTTGTATTCTTTTGTAACTTGCTTTGTCAATCCGTGAACAGCTTTATGACTGAAGAAAAAAAGAAAGAAGCCAGGCTTGTAGCCATTCCTAACGTTCTTGTTTTCATTCGTTCTGAACAAACATACATGAGATGAAAGTTTAAAAAGCCCCTTGTCGCGCAGTGCGACTAATTAAATTTTGATTTAATTTAATTTACAAATGAAACTTGCATGTTTCCTGCATGCTGGGTGCTGCTTCTCACCCATGCTGCAGCAGGTGGTTGAGTTGAGTTGACGCCACTGGCTCTTAAAAGGAGAGAGCATGTTTTCACACCTTTCGTTTGCAGGAAGGATGTGTTTGATTTCTTTTAGTTGGACAAAATTGGTTGTGCTGTGCCTCCAAAGCAGTTGTGACTCAGAGAATGGACATGGGCCTTCTGAGGGTGTCCTGTGGTATCTGGCAATTCTGTTAGTGGGGGGCCTTTGGGACAATTGATAAGTTTGGGATCTAGTGACTCTGGAGGTCAGATGTTTTTTGAGTTGTTCCTAAACCATTTTTTTGTGTGAGGCTGCATCTTGTTGGGGATGGAGTGTCAGTGCTATGGGGTGGGGTTGCCTAGTCTGGTTTAACATCCACACGAATTAATGCCAGGTTCAAGTTCAAGTTTCTCAGCAGAACATTAAATTGTCACATGATGGTCAATGTTATTTACTTGCCTTGTTGGTGGCCATAATGTTATGGCTGATTGGTGTTCTAATTCTAAAGTAGACCTCCAACCTGCTTTAACTACCACCCAAAGGATTATATGAATAAGGTGTTGTCATTCAGTTAAGTTTATTGAAAATTTGGCCTTAAAGCTCAATGTTTTGTCAACCCATCCATCCGCCCTGATCTCCTTTCTCATTTAATGGCTCGCTCATTATGTCTTTATTTTATAGACTCTGTGTTTACAGATCAGACATAGGGACATTTGTTGCAAGTCATGATTTGTCACAGGGACTCCGTCTTGACTCACGTTGAACCAAACCAACCAAAATTTCTAACATTTGTCATCTAAAACATATTTATGACTCTTGAGATCGGCTATAAAATTGAGCTTAGTGCTGCCTCCAGCCATGGAATTCTATCGTTATGGCTAAACTAAAGCTTTCCCTCAGTTTAGTGTTGCCTTTTTGACGGCCCTGCAATAACAGTATTATTCATGCCAGTGTATTAGCAGTAAAATTGTCAAACAGTTTGAAACACTTGAACGTAACACCGAGCGGTCCCGTTCCCTTAGCTGCTCTCGTACGATCCCCCGTTAAGCCCTTCACTGGAGGATGACACTCATTTCACCTGTTAGGGTAATCAGTCAGCTTTAGGTAATCTCCGAACGTGTGGAAAGCTGTTCGTGATGCATGCTGGGAGCTGAGCAGACGCACAGGCTGCGGAGTGTTTGCTTGTGTTGTGCAGAAGAGGGATGGGTTGACATTTTGATTTGATTGGGGATTAAAGGTCACACGGAAGTATTTTAAGGTTCCCGCTCAACTTTTGGCTAATCGTTTCTCCGCAGCTGTGAGGTGGAGGAGTCGGTAGCGCCCTCAGATCACCGTTGTCACAGTGTGTTGTCTCACATTTGGCGGCGACAGAGCCTTACCCACCCGGCTGGTAATCCCCTTCAGCAAAGTTTAGAGTAAGCTGACGGCATAGAAAAAGATAAATAAGGATTTTCATTTTTTACCCTGTAATGAAAAACTGCAGAGCACTTTCTCTCATTGCGGCATTTATCTCTAACGCAGGTTCAGATATCCCTAGCTTTAATTTACAACAATGCACAAAACTTTCCACCTTGGGTTTTTAGGACTGCGAACAATTGACATTTACAGAATATAATTATTCTTACTTCCAGTCTGCACACAAAACACGACCAAAGCTTCTTGACGAGTCCACCAAAGCCTGGCTGAGTAAGTAACACGTCTGTACTCGCAAGAAACTTCTCCCTCTTAGAGTAGATAGATTGAGGACGTCAGTGACAAATGTCTTGCATTAACTTTGTTGTTTATTTTTCGCCCGGAAGATGTGAAATAACCCTATTAAATCAAGTAGTCACTTGGCCATTAATCTCAATGCAGCTGACTAGTCCCTCAAAGCTAATGGGGTTTAGAATTTGCATGAGGCGAGTTTACCCACAAAGCTTCGCCTAAGAGGATTGCTGTTCAGACAGAGAGCTTATTGTCACACTTGTTCATAGACATGGATTAACGGTACTAGGCCCAAAGAACTCCACTAACTGTGGCAGCAACTCACAAGTTCCCCTCCACTGGCTTGGATCTCGGTTTCAGAGAGGCCGAGATTCCAACAGCCCCCAGTCTAAGCGTGACAAAATACCTCATATTTGTTTAATATATACAAACACTTGTCCGTTTCCAGTTTGCAAAGCATCCATTAACATCTTGTCCTTAAGTAATGTGCACGCCTACGCTGGTACGGCAAATAAAATAACTGTTTTTGTGCATCATCGTCGAGAGCGATTCTCCCATTAACAAAATATCTATTTGTTTTTCAAACATTTATTTCTCGTCATATCATTACATCACAGCGCTCCCGAATTCCCGCACGGTGTTGTCAACTTAGCTTTTTTCTTCTTCTTCTTTTTTTTAAATAATTTGAATAAGCTTCTTTCAGCGCGAGCATGTCTGCTGTGTTTCATAAAGCAGCTTTGGAGTCTAAATATAACGTGTATCCACTGCATTAATTCTTTAATATTTATCAGCAAGAAAAAAAAAAGGTGCTTGAATGTGGCTTATATCTGTATTTCAAATTCAGTAGGGGGAAAAAACTGCAAAGAAAAAAAATTTAATATAATAAAAAGTTCTACTCAAGTTTTAACACAGTTTGCTCAACACACACAGAGACTCACACTCCATTGTCGCATTAGTAGAAACCCTCTGGTCCACCACTGGACACACTGTGTTACCAGTCTACAGCATGAATAGCAGCCTTTAAAGTGCCCTTAAAGTGGTGTCCAATCATTCCACCACCCTGTTAGTTTGATTGATTGATTGTCATAGCAACAACTCTTTTAGGTCAAACGTACTCAAGAGTGAGTTTGTTCAACGCAAACCAGATCAGACGATGGCAGCACAGTGGTGTGGTGGTGGTTAGGACTGATGACTCACGGCGAGAAGGTTCTGGGTTTGCATGTTCGTGATGACTTGTGATTCTAAATAGTCCAGTCTCTCTGTGATAGACTGGTGCCCCGCCATTCGCCTAATGATGATTGGGATAGGCTCCAGCCCCCCCAATCCCACAACCCCCTGGAGGATAAGTGATTACAGAAAATGAATTAACTTCAACAGTGTTTTTCGGGAAATCTGGTCACCAGTTGTCTCCACCATTCTAGCAACAGGAATCACTTGCACTTTTTTTTTGTTTGGTAGTATTTAAAGTAGAGAATACTGCATGATTAAGCTTTTTATTCAGGGGTTAACTATGGTTTAGAAAAGCCTATTTTTGTAACACCTCTCTTCGTAACTCTGACAGAAGTTGTTGTCGCTAATCTTCAGGAAACAAGGCCAGTCTAGAGATTCCAAGTTTCTCCTGTAGAAAGGACACTGGAATAGTCTTAGTCTCAGACGTGAAGAATAGTAAAGCAAGTATGTAGCATAGAAACCTGAACTGGAAAAAACAAACAAACCACTGATTCTACTTGAAAATCTTTCTCCTAATGTACACACCAGGAAGTCATTCACCTGGACTGGGCTTTACATTATCCCAACTCCCTTTTCTTGAGCTAGCTGACAGTACGTTTATGCCCAGGAATGTATGGATGAATGAGCCTGACCTCATTCTAGATACCATTATTATCAGGGGTTTTCTCAGCGGCTTCTTTAAAAACCAGACAAAAGAGGTTTTTAAACCCTGTCAAGCTTCTTTTAATCGTTCTTTTTTGAGCTCTTATTCCAAACGTCTTTATTTCGCAATTTTATTTGATCTATTTTAAGGTTATATTCTACCCGGGTACTTACTGTTTTCAGATACAAAATGTCTGTTTTACTTGTGTAAGCAACTTACAAAAGTCATAAAACTATTTTTACTACCAGTATTACTAATTTTAGCTCATTTCAGTTAGGATAAATGTAGCTAAATAAAAGATGCTAATGTTAAGATCTTTCCTGAGAAGTAACATTAGCCATAAAACACTGTAGCGTCAGACTGGATGTTAAAAGGACGATGAGGCTTGACTTCATCATAAATACAGCATAAATTAATATTACCTGACACTAAATGTGAACCACAACACCAGGTTTCTGTGCCTGGATTCCAGTTGTTTCTTCTAATGCAGCGATCCATTTATAGATCTGTAAAAATATATCTCTGACTGATGTTCAAATCTGTTGGTTCAGTCTGTCACACGACAGCCATTGACCATTTTTTTGACCTTTTTCTTAAAGCCTATGATTCAAGCTAATGCTGCTAATCTCCACGTTCAACTGTTCAACTTTTGCCACTCAGTGGCCGTAACCATGGAGATTTCACTGGCTGTGACGTCACACACATACCCTCCATTGGAAAATTGCGGAGCTGCTAACAAACAGACCAATCAAAGCTCTCGCGATTTCTGTCGCCATGACGCATAGTTACATTTCTGTAGAGGTGCACATCAGACTACAGCACAGGGTCTGGGAGTATAATATATACTGGTCATTCACTGGTCCACTCTACTAGGCTGAAAACAACTGCACAATTTTCTAGTAATATATAGCGATGCATGAGGAACACAAGTCAATAGCAGTATGATGAGTTGGTCTTACTGAGAATCAGCTGCCTAGTAGGGGTATCGGTTAAACCATGAAACAAACTGTAATACAAGAAAAGTTTCAAAAGTTTCTCATTTTGTAACACCTTTTTAAATTACATCGCACTGCTGTGTTCTCTCTTCAGCCGCACTGGTTTAACAGCACCCGATTGGTTGATGGAGACAGCTGGTGACGCTAATTATCTAACTCCTTGTTGAAACTGTCACTTATTATGATATTTTCCAGCGAACTGACAGAGCTATAAAAGCAGATGTCTGGTGTACGGTGGACATATCGTATAAACTGGGTGAGTAGCAGAGAAGAAGCAGGGCATGTGTGCACCACTTCTGAACCATAGCTCCTTACTGTTTTAGACCGAAGCGTCCTTCTAATTTCTCTCTTATCCTTCTTTAATTGTGTGGAACCAGGTCTGTACCCAATTAAATTTCTAGAATTAGAGGAGGCTTTTGTTACCAGATATTAGAAAATTCAGAAGAAAAGTTTAATTTTCATTGAGCTCCAAGTTAAATGATTGTCCAGCCTGAAAAAAACTACACACTGTCAGGGTGCAAACTGTGCCTGCAAGTAACCAAACTATGACCACAACTGGTTTTAAGTATTTGAAAGCAGAACATGAGCATTGTTTTGGTTGGTGAAGACTTAACGATTAAGGTAACAAAAAGTGCTGCAGAGTGAGGCAAGATAATCCATAAAACCAAAAGCAAGACAAGGAGTTAAATGGAAATATGAAGGCGAATGAAATGAAATGAGAGATGAAATGATAGAGGACGCAGGTAACTCAGGCTGGGGCTGATGGGTCACCAAAACACACAGGTGAAACTAATGAAGGAGGAGCACACAAGGAGAAACCAATCCAACAATCAAAGAAGGGGAATCCCAGGAAGTAAAGGAGGACACAATACGCCAAGGGAGAAACTTTCAGAACAGAGAGGAAATGCACAGAAATCAAAAATATTGCAGAACTTCTTTCAATACCATGACACCTTCGTGACACAACTCAATTTTGCGCTAGTAAACTTTAATTTTCTTGTCAGCCACGGTGGCTGCCATTCTTAAACACCTAAAGCTCATTATATAAAAGCGTAGCGGAATAAAAGCTTGGTGGTTGATAAGCTTCCGAACAATGTCCGGAGAGACGTATTTGAACAAGGTTAGAGATTATAGAGCCACTTCAAGCAAATTATCACTTAGGTCTAGTCATAAAAATAATTTGGATTCCATTATCGCCCAAGAGAATTACAAATGGCATTTGATAAAGCAAAACAACCATTATCCTGCGCTATTTAACGCGATAATGCTGGTGTTGCTTCTGTTAATAAAACACAAAAGGTTACACACACACACTGCCCCTTGGAGAACACTGTCTCCCAGATATTAGGTTAAGGTAATTGGGAAAACCATTTAGGGATATATTAGGTGCATCAAAATCTAAATTGTCGTTTCAAATCCAAACGCAGATTAGCCTTTGCCTCCCTCCACACACACACAGACACACACACGCAATAGCTGCAAGACATGGAACTAGATCTCAATCCAGCTTTCAAATGGGAAATTTGAGGTTCTTTCATTAAGTGAAGGTCTTTGTAACCGCAAAGTGGTCAGACTAGGCTTAACATAATAACAGTGACCATGGGGGGTTTATTTTATGTTACTTTATTTTTTCGTTGCAGCTTTTCTATGTTCTGCAAAATGCTGTTTTGTTTTTGTATTTTTTCCAATTGGTGTCAGCTGCTTGATACAGTGCATCCAGAGCTTTATCCCAAAATAGATGATTTTAAAAAAAATAATAATTAAAATTATTAATAAAAAATAAAAAACGAAGAAATCACTGTGACCACTTAAGTATGCTGGAGGTTTCAGCTCAGCAGGCGTGAACCATGGCTGGATTCATGGAGGAGTCAGTTTGGGGGCAGAACTCCGTTAAGTATTTATCACCGTGTTTGTGGTCGTCTCCTACATCGGAAGAAATTATATTCCCCGAGGTCTGGTTTTATCTGCTCGACACTTTTCACAGGTGACCTTGAAGGGGAAGGAGATGAAGTGACTTCCTCGATCTGGACAAACACTCGCTGCATGTGGCTTAAGCCAACGTGACGTGACTTTTAGACAGCCTTTACACCTACTGAGAACTGCTGGGCATTCCCTAAAAGACTGTGACTGAGAAACTGACCCAGTTATTTGCTTTGTGTGGTTTTCAGACTGCAGAACAGCTGCTGCATCAAATGAATGGAGCTCTACCTGTCGCTGTTTCACAGCCATTAACAGCAGAATCTCAAGCAGTGGTATGCATGTTAGGTTATAATTTACTTATTGATCACCCTCCCGACATTATTTATCATTTTAGAGACCAAGCTCAGATTGTCACTCAAACCCTGGAAACTTCCATAAGCAGAGCAACAGCATAGAAACTCTATATGTTAATTTAAATTCACATATAACATGTTTCCATTCCCCCTAGAAATGCACAAAACAGAAATATAGCAATATAGAACTGGTAATGGAAACACTTACATTTTGAAAACCCTCTCAAATATCTGAAGCTAAAACATTTTTCAGACGTATCGATATAACAGTTTATTGCAAAAGTGCAACGGAAAAACTTTTTCCACATTTACCCCGTAACCAACGTCATCAGAGGTGATGCGGGGGTCATGTGACGAGTTTGTTTGAAGTCCGTTTCCTCAAAGTGACACCTCGGGTGACAAGAATTTAAGAGAATTTGTAAATTTACGTTACAGCTCTTTCGTGAAACACCTTTCAATGGAAACACAAACAAAGCGTAATTGTACTTTATTGATATGAAGTTGGTGATATGAAGTTATGGTGGATTTTTTTTTTTTTAACCAGACTTAGCATATCTGCTCATATTCAATAATTTAAACCCCTACATGTCGTTACACCCTCATTTAGGGATTTTTCTGGTTAGTTATGCTAACTGTGAAAGGACGATAGCAGACATGCTGTAAATCCTAGGTTTCTTTCTCTATGAAATTAGACCACAGTATAAAGATGGCCAAAGGAAGTAGAGCTCCCCCTGGTGGCTGGCTGCAGTATAAGCTCCATGTTAATACGCGTCAAATCATTTTTTTTTTTTCAAGACTGCTTTCTGTCATTTCAGGTAGTTTATATAATACTGGTGCAAATGTAATTTTTTTGTTTTTTGATAAATATCATCAGTTTGTCCAATGCAAGGGAGTTGCGACACTATTTAGACAGTCCATGAGTCAAGCCAGTCATATGACAGATGGGGGACTGGCACAACAGAAAAAATTATAACACTTGATCACACTGTTCCTCCTCTGAAAAGCTTTGCTACCGGAAAACATTCATAACATACACAAATATCAGCCGAGCGGCCTGTAATTACCACTTGTGGCAGTGGCAAATTTCCGTTTTGAAGCTTCAGCTCTGTTTCTAAGGTACAGATTAGTCTTTTTACTAAAATGCTTCAATGATTCATATTATTTAGATTAATGGCGACAATTTTCAGACCTCTGAATTACCGACCAATTATTTTAGCCTCGATACACGCGGTATACATAATAAAAGGCTTTCATAAGTCCCCTTTGCCCCATTCGTCCCTGTAATAGCTGGAGTTGAGACTGCGATGACCCAGGATGGGAGAACGAAAAGGAAATTACAACCTATTTATAAGTTCACAAATGTAGCCCAGTTCTAATGCACCTCTCATAAAACGGCGTGGTTTCATTCATCTAACCCGTCTAGTTTTACCCTTCTGTTTGGCCTGTGAGAAGCCAATACACACATAATGAACTAAGTGTATTTTTGGATCACTGACATGCTTATTGAGAAATCACACACTCGCAAAAGACACAAGATGTGAGGGCAGTGCCAGGACAATAATTCATGGAATAAGTGTCCGAGTGCAGCTTTTGCATTATCTAGTGCACCATAAAGGCCAGGCTATTGATTAGGAAGAAGAAGCGGTCCGCCAGTTATTTCTGCCATTGTGACCGTCATTAGTCTGATGTATGGTACTTTTCTACACTGTTCCCCACTGGTCTTTCACTTGCTTCAGCCACAACATTATGACCACTGACAAGAGAAACAAACAGCACAACACTAACAACATTGTGTTTCCAGACACCACAGGACACCCTCTGAAGGCCCATGTCCATTCTCTGATGAGTCACAACTGTATTGGAAGAACAAATTCTTATTATATTTCAGTGGCAGCATTACTCTTAAAGTGGTCATCATCCTTCACATAAATAGTATTGTTGCCTTGGCCAGACCCCAAGAACAGTACGCCATGCACACACAGTAATAGGCCAGCTACTTGCATCAAAGCTAAATATTTTACCGAGGTGCGTATGAATTCTGAGTTCTTCCAAAATGTGTTTCCTCTTCAAGGTTTCATATACAGCTGAGGTGACCCTACAGTCCATAATGTTCATAAAAGTTTATTAGTGCCAATCTTCTGTCAGGGCAGTGCTGAAGTGAGAATCCAGATGCAGGACAATTGATGAGGAGGCAGGGAGTTCCTACAAAAGGTATTTAATGGGGAAAACAAAAGGCGCGGCAGACATGTCAGGAAAATCCAAAAATCAGCAAGTATCACGGTCATGAAATAACATCAAGGAAGAGAACATCAACAACCAGACCAGGAACAAAGCGAAGGCAGGGCTATAAATACACAAGAGGGTGCAGGGACGACAAGACACAGGTGAGACAGATCAGGGCAATGACACCAGGAGAAACCAATTAACAATCACGCGACACACGAGGAAACACAGACAGGAAATCCAGAACTTAACAAAATAAAACAGGAAACACAACACATGACTCAAAAAATAAAAGACAGACACAGAACCTTGACATCTTCTAATCAAACTACACAGATAGATAGATAGATAGATAGATAGATAGATAGATAGATAGATAGATAGATAGATAGATAGATAGATAGATACTTATTTACTTATTTACATTGAAACATATGGAAGATATTTAGTATATGCATATATATATGTATATATATATAATGCATACATATAATGCCATTGTCCAGTTTTCTAAAACTGCTTCAAAACCTACACGACCAGTTTCCTGTGTCCTCTTTTTTATTTATTTATATATTTATTTTTTGGATTGCTGCAGTGAAAGCTGATGCCCAGACCCAGCAGTTTCATACTGCAAGGTTTCCCACCGCTCCAGAAATTATTATAGGGGAAAAGCTATAAAACGTGTAATATATGAAGATATTTTTGCGCGCCAATATAACTTTCATAAAAAGTGGGCAAGTTAGTTTACAATTATATCACTGGTGCTAAAACCACTTAATGGAGGATAATACGGTCGGGTGGCTGTTGCAGTAAAAATGAAGTTGTTTTCTGCAGACACCAAAATGTTTGATAGAACTGGAGCCAAGTGTTCATTTGGATCTTTAGAACTAGAACTTGTTGACTTTGCCAGGCTTATGACTGCTCTGCTGAGGCAATAAACCCACTCACTTGGGCTAAACCCAAATAGTGAGCTATTATATTATTTCTCTCCAGTGGGAGCAGGGATACTTATTCTCTGTCGCTTACACAAAAATCCACATTCACACAAAGAGACAGAAAGAGAGTAATAATCCTGCCTCATCTGCTAAAACAAAGATTTTGGTATATTTCCACAAACATGCAGAGCTACTAATCTGAGATCTGAGTAAATAATTGTTGTGGATTTCTGCAAGTAATGCACGTATGGGACAGAAAGAAACCATCAAACACCAGAATTATAAACCTTCACATCTCGCGGATTTTCTCAGTAGTGGAAATTGAATGTAAATAGTCAGAGCAACGACAAATAAACACTTTTCTATGATCTAAAATGATAAGACTCTTTGCTTGTCTCTGTTTTTCAAGCACAATTCAGACGACAATTGTGGAGTCATGTGTGACCAAAACCTCTAAAGTCATCGTATCTGCTCTGTGAGGTCGACCTCAGAAGAAACGTTGATGGCTCACCAAAGTTCCTGGGTGCAACCGGGCTAAAACGCCGCTCTTTTTGCTGTAAAACATAAATAACCCAAAAAATCTACTGTTGTCAGTTTTAGGAAATAAGTAATGAATCTGGAAAAGGGGCCATTGCCAAGCAGATGATCTGTAATTAACTCATTTCATGACCACGACTAAACGTACTCAAACAAAATGCTGGTTAATGATTGCAGCTGTGAGATTGGCTGAATACACATTTAAATAGTTGAGATTATGAAGAAGATTACAAGAAAAGCATCTGCACTGATCGACCATAACATTAAAACCACTGACAGGAGAAGTGAATCTTGAACATCTTGTGGCAATTCAGGCCACATTCACACGTAGCAAAACAATGTTTTTTGTTCCTTTGCGTCGTGTTGCGAATTTCTCCGTGAAGGTGGCTCCATTGCAAAATCACATCTTGTTGTAGAAAGCCTGTAGCACATATCCCAGGAACTATGAGTGGTGTGAAGAAGAGGCGGAGCATGAGCATCATCCTTGCGCACCGTATACAAACATATAGTCCTGATATTATAGTCTGTAATCTTTTTTAGTTCATCGTAATGCAACAGTATATATTGACTCAGCCTCCCAACAACAATATCTGATGCAGCACCGTCACGAGCCTGTAGACCGCCATTGATGTTGTTGTTGTTGTTGTTGTGAGTCGTTGGGGGCTAGAAGGTCGAGGGGCGAGGCGAGGGCATCATCGTGTTTGTATCAGGTGTTCACACATTTGAAAAAAAGAAACCGCACTGATCTCTGTATTTGTCTTTCGGATTCAGAAAGATGCCGTCAGAAACGTGCGAGACTTATGCGGTTTCACCCAAAACGCGGATTTCTGTAAACGTGGCCTCAATCTAATTTCTGTGACTTTCAGAAATGTCTTTTTCTGGCCTGGAAGCTAGGCCAACGCCCCAGCCCACAAATGTTTTAGAGCAGAAAGTTGGACTGAAACCACTGTGTTAGGACCAGAAGAGTAACAACATATACCAGGTCACCTGAGTGACTTGGACTTAAATCTATTCAATTAAGTCAATTAAATGGCTCTGATTGGTTGTAGGTCTGTCTAACTGCATGCAAAATTAGAGAGAAACAACAAACCATAGCCAATAATGTACTCCAAACTGAGACTGGTGTTGTTAACATGAGTCTGGCTTTACCAGACTAAGCCTAATTTTTTTTTTCAAGTCTTTTTTTAAAATGGTTTCTTAGTTCAGGTTGTGACCAGAAAATGTCAGTTCACATGTGTACACTTGTTAGTTTATCTTGACTGTGGTACACATCAATAAAGCTCAAAAGAAACGCAAACCTGAAGATAGACGGTAGTATACTTCACAATTGCCCATTTCTTTTTTTAGCCGAGAGACACCGCCTTGCAGTAACCGGTGGTGTCGAGCCATTTGAGCGTCGACTGCCAGCTGCCGAGTCTCGACATGGGCTGGTAGCCACAGGAACATTGATCCAACCTGCTGTTTTATGAATAGAACACTTTGTTCCACTGGATTTCCACTTTTCTCCCCAGAGAGGAAAATAGGTGACAATCGATACTTTATGCAAGCAGAGGCATCTTGTATTGACCGTCAAATAAAAGCAAAGGAAAAACAAAAAAAAAACAATGTGGAAGAAAGCTTTTCAGCCTTGATGGATATGAGGCAAACATTTCTTGGGTGTTGTTTTAGTGAATTGTTAAACATGCATAATAAATCTACCTGACTTCAGCCACAGAATTGAACTTGCTTGAGTTTGTGTTCTTCAATGATTTTAATTAAAGATTAGATTCTTGTCTTTAAAGATCAGACAATTCCCAGTCCACCAAAGGAAACCTCAGATCTTCCTAATACAAGTTCCCTTCACAGGATCTGAGATAATGGATTGGCATTCTTGGATGGGATCTCTGAAAATTTTGAAGAGAGGCAACTGAACTCGACAAACTGCCTTGAACCTTCACACACACTTAGACGGGATCCTATTTCAATCAAAACACATCAATGACCCTTGTTCTGTGGTAGCCTTTACTAATAGCAGACTAATATTAATCTTGATATTCAGTAACAAGGTCCATTTCTTGTATAAAGTACATAAACACTTCATAAACACAAGCAAAAGTTTCCCATGATCTGTGAAAGGTCTGGCAGCCGACACGGATATTAACAATCGCACAGGGATTTACGACTTCCTAATGTCACCAATTTTTAAATTACAACTCATTCAGTACAAAATACAGCACAGAGTTCATATTTTACACAAAATGGGAATTTCAGAAAACAACATATGCTCACACTGCACATTAAACACCATGGATGAAGCCATCTGGCTCTGCCCACTAACTCAAACACTCCGGACAAATGTCATCAATACCGTCCCCAACTATGGGTAGTCCAGCCTCCCATTTAAATGCCTGCTAGAAGATGTTTCTTCATGTCAGCCGCCACTAGAATACGAACAACATGTATTGATAGCCCTAGCTGTCAATAGCTAAAAAAGACGATTGTCCTGAACCATGGTAATTCTCATTTAAATATGAGGCACTAAAGATTATACGGGGAAAAAGAAGTGTAGATACAGACACTTCCTGCCATTGCTTGGCTCACAGTTTTACAGCATTTTCATGAGGCATTATTTACAATAACCAAGTCCAACAAATAGCCTCGTATTTCTCTTTGAGTGACTTTACGTACATAGACTCTCAAGGTCCAGGGTTTGGCAAAGAAAACGGAACCGTGTACAATGGATATAAACTGTATGTCTCTGTTAAAACTACAGGAGGTGATCAAATGATCATATCAGACTGTGTGAACTTTATTTCTCTGCATGTTCTAATTGAATTGAATGTAAAATACAATGATGTTAAAAAAGGCCACGAGACAATTAAAAACTGCTGAGTTTGACTTAGTATTGTTCATACAGTAATTGAATTAAGTAAAATTACCTATAGTTGTGTTTGTACAGTATCATTGCTGTATTGATGTACGTACTAATTTCATTGCATAATGTACAGTATATACTAAACATGTTATTTTCATTAAATTGTACCAATACTCTTTGACAAGGTTTTTTTCCTGAAAGCAACAAAATACAAAGAATTATATGTTTGCTGTATTATGGGGGAATGATCTACTTTGCATCAATTAAAATACTTTGTGTATGATTTGCAAACTGTAACTTCTTCATTCATATCATTATAGTTTATGGGCTCTACTAACTTTCCTTTAGTGAGTAGCGCCATGCTAGGTTAAGAAAGACAGAGAGACATGGCAGCACTGCCCGTTAAACGTCTCTTGGAAGTCCAGTCACTGCAGCGTAGTGTTACAAGTTCTGTTAAAAAAGATGCATTGTCCCTCTTAAAACCAGGTCGCATGGGATTAGTTTTACCTGGGGACGTCACATGATTCAGAAATGACCCCCCCTAAGTTTTTGTTTCATGTAGCGTATTCGTTAGGTATGGCTTTGCTACTTTCCACTTCACTCCATTGCGTATTTTACACTTTGTGACAGCTTCAAATGGATATTAAAAATATATTTTTGATGCTATTGATCCCAGAGAAAAAGTTATGAAGGACTTGATTTGTAGTATTTAAATTGCCGGACCTCTGTGTTGTGAGAAATAGAGTAGGTAATTTGTCGTGTAATTTGTACTTTACAAATTTTTAAATGGTATATTCGCGGAGGATTAAGATCACAGACGACCTCTGCTACTATTACAAATTACCAGAGGTCCCCGGGTACAACTGGTCCCTGGTGAATAGGGCTTTAGGTGGTTTGGCAGGCGGAATGATCACACACTATTTACTCTTTGAATTTCCCCTTGCAGCATGTCTGGTTTTAGACTATTATTTGGTCCGAACTGTGTGCTACATGCGCAGCAATTTTTCCTGCCTTAGTGGTATTGTGACGAATTCTTCTTTGCCGCTCTTAGAAACTGCAGAGCTGAGCCAGCGAAGGTGTTAAGTAGCGAACTGAGAACTGCAAAGGCTCGACAGACCATACATTGTGACTGTTCCACCAGAAATGTGTGCATTCAGAATGACTTAGCTAACGCAACTACTGTGCAAATGCAGGCTCTATTTACTATAGTGGGTTCTGTACATTTATATGTGTCATGCACCACAGTCTTATGATCACAGGCTACTGTTCAGCAGCTGCAGTGTTAACTGGATGAGCTGTAAACTGGTGGTTACAGGAGCAGCTAAGACCCCCCATCACCCTTGGCCTTGAGGAAGAAACTAAAACTCCTCAAACTGCTCCCCTGGTGTTTTACATGGCTGCACACTGCCCCATGTGTGCTCGCTGGGATGCTTTAAACGTTTTTCTTTTCAGGTGAAGCTCATTTGATCTGATTTGATGAGGTCTAAGTATCAGAAATTAAATGACACTGTTTACAGCAAACTGAGTAATCTATTGAGCCTTTAAGGCAATAGTGGGACTAGTGAATTGAGAGAGTTTATTTTAAACACAGAGACAGTGCACTGTGCAATCATTGCACCGTGTGCACAAAAGAAATGCAGAAATGTATCTGGTTCCAGCTTTTGAAGTGTGAGCATCTTTCGCATTTCTTTAACCTATTTAAATAAATAACTATAAAAAGATTTTTGTAAAGAAATCCAGAATTGCATCTCTCAACTGTCCACATCAACCCAGACTGAAGTTAACATCAGGCTAATGTGAGCTCTACACATCACCACACTAGTATATACCAATCAGCCACAACATTATGACCACTGACAGGAGGAAGTAACATCTTGTGACAGCTGAATGTCCTGCTGGGAAACCTTTGGGCCTGGCATCCAGTCATGTGGATGTTAAACCAGACCAGACCCCTCACCCCATAGCAAAGGCACTTCTTGATGGCACCACCCATCCCCAGTGCAGTTTGACACAGACACACAAGTTCAGGAACAACTCAAAAAACATGAAGAGCAGCACAAGATGTCTAAATTCACTAATACCCAAACTGATCAAGTATCTGTTTGCTATTACCAAACACCACAGGATATCAGAACATCCTGAGAAACGTAGAATTGGCGATATTAAATGTAACAGGGAGTTCAGTGTGATGTTCTGGGTGCTGGATCTCACCTCAGCGGTCTCATTTTCTTGCTGAAACAACGATGATGATGATGAGGATGCCGAGGACGACGGCCCCGGCCACCAGGAGGTAGCACTTCCTCTTCCTCAGCTGCCTCTGCGGGGAGAAAGGAATTAAAGGATTAGTTCCGTCTTTTCTGAAACGAATCCCACATCTGAACAAAAAGATGATGCCGACGATGATACCTATTCATCCGTCAGCATTTGGCAGTTTACGAGTGAAAACATTCCGCTCCGCACCATTATTCATGAACACATTCTGAGCTCTCACCGTAGCGCATTAGCTGCCCAATAACTGTCAAACTCCACTTTAATAACCACACAGACCACGACACCCCAGCTGCCCTGTTTCTGATAATGTTTTTCCCCCCTTAACTCATCCAGCACATCTCCATAGCGCGCATATGCACGAAACGGAAAAGGAACAAAAAGCAAAACATCTTGAAAGAAAACATGAAAAGAACAAGGAATGCGGCATTTCAGCCAGAAGAGATCAATGGAGCCGTGGAGGAACTGGAGGATTCCAGGTCACACTGACAAAATGTAGAAAAGAAAAAAAAGAAAAGAAAAAGGAGCCGTGGTGGTGGTCTACACTCATCTGCACATCACACCCACACAGGCCTTTTTCCATGATGTGCGATACATCCAAGTTGGACATTGCATTTGCAGAAGGTTTCACTTTCACTAACCCCAATTGCCAGTGGTTTACAATGCAACATAACCAAAATGTACAGTAGACTTTCTCCGAGGTGTTTCCACCTCAGAGCTTTAAGTTTCAGTCGTGCATTTTCTTTTGTTAATAGAATAGAACAGAAAGGAAAAGAATGTCTTTATTGTCAGTGCAAAGACACTTCACTCACACACACACACATCCTCACATGTGCAGAGATAAAAAGAAATATAAAAACTTAATTTAAGTGCATGAAGATTAAAATTAAAAGCGCGTTGCAGTCCGGAAGCTATTAAGGCGGTGGAGGTGGGAGCAGCGGTACAGGGGGCCGACAATTGAGTTTTTGAAGAGCTGAGGGGGTAAAAGCTGTTTCTCAGTCTTGTGGCGCAGCATGTCAGGGCCCTGTAGCGCCGTCCGGGGGGGGGAGCAGTGTGAAGATACGCCTGTACTGTATCTCATATGAGCCGTTTTCCAGAGGAGAAACTTTTCTCTCCTGTACATTCAGTGACATTAATATAAATAAAACCTCTCGTACAAAGGATTCTGATTTGGTTGAAAATGAAAACCAAATTCTAATTAGCTATTACAGCGGATATACAGAGAACTGGACATTTAAAGCAAACTAACCAGGGGAGACAATTAACCATGGTGATGCATCTACATGAATTTACTTGTTGCAGATTTTTCATTAACATTTTTTTTCTTTTTTACTTTACAAGCCATACAATGCATTTATTCAGTATATTTTGCACATGTCAGAATTTCAATTTTTATGTATATTAGTTGTTTGCAAAGCTTTTACAAATAAGTGGATTTCAGAAGTTCATTAGTTAGTGAAATGCACAAAGAAGACGACTGTCCAGAGGCACTGATTCGGTGCATATAGAGGAGAAAAGTTTAAATTAAAAGCTGCTTTATCTTTACATTATGAACTGCAGAAACATAGCTTTACATTTTCTTTATTTCATAGTCACTTACACTTTATCATTTGTGCAACTACAGCTCCTAATTTGTGCTGTTTTCAGTTTCATTCTTAAAGTATTACCCGTGCTATAATTTGGTTTTCAAATACAATCTGCAGATGCAAACATTTCCACATGAGCTTTCTCTAGTTTTGCAAAAAAAAAATAAAATAAAATAATGATAATAGTGTTAAAAAGAAGTTGACTGTGTTAAGCAAGAATCTTATAGGAAGCAGAGTGGAGAGCAGGGGTTAGGGAATATTTATATATTTTCTTTGCTCCTTGTCTCCTCAGGCGGGGACGATGTGTTGGAGCACAGAATCTATGTTGTTTTGAAATGCTTTTTCTCCCATTTATTTATTTATTTATATAATTTTTTTTCTCCCCAGCCTGTTTTCTGCTACAAAGGCAGCGAGAGCAGCGGCGTTAGACCAGAGCCGAGGCTGGAGTCTTTAAATCCTGACGCGCTTCAAAGCACGGAGAGAGCAATTCATCTTCTTATCTGAGACTCAAAACAGGCTTTCTGTGTGGAAGGGAGAGTTGGGGGGAGGAGGGGGTGGATGAGGGGAGGAGGGGGGGAGAAGAGGGAGAGAGAGAGGGGGAAAAAAAATGCTGTCGAGTAATTTTCCGTTTAAACGTTCCACTCCACAACAATTTGCATAAGCAGCCCTGCGTCTGTGATAAGAAGATTGGTAATTTTCAAAGGCTCTGTGGGGATTGAGAATTAAAAGCCTTTCTCCGCTATCTCCCCTCTTGCAGCTGGCCACCACAGATTCCCCGGCTTCTCGCACGCATTTCCTCCTAAACTACGCCTTATAAACTTTCTCTGCCATCCTCTCCTTCTCTCTGCTTGCTCTGACAGGGCAGAACCCCCCCCCCCTGCCCGACACCTTCACTCCCCAAACTGAGCCCCCTTCTCTTCTCTTTCATGCACTCCCTTCCCGCCTTCTTCTTTTCTCCGGCTCACTCATCCCTCCGCTGTTGTTATTTGGGGAGGCCAAGAAAATAAATAAGGTAGAGGGGGGGGGAACAAAAAAAACAGAGGAACAGAGGAAGTGTTGCGGTATTTTTAAACCAGAAATTTCCAGATTGCAGCAGGGGCGAGCGGAGAGGCAGGACAGGGACGCTCGGAGGGAGAGACGTGGGAGAAAAGACGAGGGTTGCTCTTATCACCAGTGACTTAATCTGCCAGAGAATGTGTCCTTAGTGCCAGCACTTCAGGGCCAATGAGAGGTGCAGGCCCTCAGGGTAAAGTGTCTCCTTCGAAACCTTTTTTTTTTTTTTTTTAAACTCACTTTTAATGTCTAATATGAAAAATCATGACCAGAAATGTCTGTGAAGGTTCTCAGTCATCCAGGTCATGGTAATTCAAAAAGGTGTTTAAAGAAAGGCAGCCGGACTTGGAAATTTCTTGAAGACCGCTCGTCCGAGTAGCTTCTTCAGTTCTGAGAGTCTGGTGGGAAGTTGAGGTTTAAAAAGGAAAACTCTGTGGGTAAAACCCATCACAAACTCGATTAAATTGTTTCTGTATTAACCAGAAACTGATGCCACTAATTTCCATTAACGACTGGATGCTTATCTGTCGTTCAGGTGGGAAACTGTTGGCGTGTTCCATCTTTACTCAGAAGTCTGAATTTCCGGGGTCCGAGTTGGTATTTTCAACTGGAACTCCCCCAAAGTTGGATTTTCTACTCAGAAAGTCGTAGAATCCTCTCTAACCCCGAGTTGAGTTACCACGTTGGCCATCCCGCATGTAAACTGTTATTAGAAGCTCCTGTAATATTCCATTTATTACTTAAATATCCTAAATTTAGTTTAACATTACATGGAAGATCATGTGTGCCAGATGTTGTGAATGGTGTTGAAACTTCTCGGGGACAGGAGTCAAGACTATTGTAAATTGATGGCAGATTAAATCTCGGTCCAACTCATCTGTTTAGAGGTTTCTCCAATTTGACATAGATAACTTCCTTTACTCCTCTCTCAAACCATCCGTCTTCCCTGGCTAATCTTTTATGTATCTTCAAAAGAATGTCCTTTGTTCTTCAGGTGGAGGTGGACCGCTGAGTCGTTCCCTGATGAGCTGGCTCTCCTGTGTTTGTGGATGGGTTGTTTGGTTTCCCCAATGTAAAAATCTGTACATTCCTCACTACACTGAACAGCAGACACCACATTACTGTTTGGGGTGTATGCCAAAAATCTATATTTTGAGGAGGTAAAAAAAAGACATATTTTCCATCATACTTCAGTTGAGCTCCTTCACTTAGAATGAGCAGTTTCTTTGAAGTGTATCCAAAAACGCTAAAGAAAGGCAACTGGACTTGTAGAGTTTCTCGAAGATGTTTCATCCAAGTAGTTTCTTCAGTCAGTAGTTACATTTCTGGGGAGGTGCATGTGGCGTTAGGGTCTAAGCATAAACCATAAACCACCTAATACCTGTCCAACAAGTGGTTTCTTAACAAGTCATTATCAGTAAGATGATCCATAAGTTCTCCATAACCTCCTGATGGCAAAAGCAAGAAGAATTTCTGTCTTTGGACGCGGTACAGATTGATGACCTGCACAAGCAAGGCCTCACTCATTCTCAATCTGATCAAGTACCTGTGACCCCTCCCCTCAAAGGCCCCCACTAACACCAGTGACACCCTCAGAAGGTCCATGTCCATTCTCTGATGAGTCACGACTGTTGTTAAGGCACAAGGGAGACCTACACGATATTAGCGAGGTGGTCATAATATTATGTCTGATCGGTGCATAAGAGATGTCGATTTTCACTTTTCATATTGACAGTTACTAGAAGTTTCCAGGTGAAACTAGTCCAGTCTAAATAGGTGACAGATACTGACAAATATCGTCATGGTTTTACTTTGGAAGTGTCAGGTTTGATCACTGGTTTTTGTTTCAGTTTTTGTTTTATTTTGCACCCAAAAAATCAGGGTGTGATAGGGCAGCGGTCTCAAATCGACACTGAAAAAATAACTGCTTGCCTGTTATTAATTTCTCCTGTTCCACTGCATTCTATATTGACAAAAGAGTTAACAGATTCAGTTGTTTGTCTAACTGATGATACATAAGCAACCGTAGCCAAGGTGGGTCAGCAACCAATCGGAAGGCCATCTCAGAGCCAATTGCCACAGCCAGCTGTTTATTCCAGTGCTCCTGATGTAACTCCAAATGTTCATAACTGTAATGGAAGGAAATGTGCATCAGTTCACTGAAAGAAACATGGCTAATAATAGTGAATTTATTTTTTTTTTTGTACATTCTTGTGCTAAACATAGTCAGTTTTGCTGGATTCAAGTTCCCTCCACAGGAAAACAAACAGGATGCAGTAGTTATTCTGCCGAATACTCTGCAGAAACAACTTACACCATCTAGATGATTCTCAAAATAAATGTTTGCCTACTGGTTCTCTAAGTGGGAGGCACGCTTTTCCTAGTCATGAACAGAAACATAAAATCAATCAAATGTATCCAAGGTCTTCCTCAAGGTCTCCCCAGCTTGAATGGGAGATTCCTGGCAGCACATTGTGATGAGATATCAGAATAACCCGAAATAGCTATTTTAAGAGGTAGTTTAGCCTTGAAAAGTTCCTGGAAGTATCGGACTAGACTCATCGGCCGGTCTTCCTCACCACTGACCAAAATAAATGTACAACGTGCTGTTGCTGCATCAATTTCCTTTTCCCTCTGGCTAAGTAGTGGTTCTTTTCTATCCTGTAGGGAACAATTTGTCTTTTTCTGACAGAGAACACTGGCCTCAGTCTTGGAGGTGCTCACTCTCCTCCTGACCGTTTCACACTTGGCTGCTAACTGAAGTAAGTGGGGTCACATGCTGACAAAGCCGGCGAAACCACATCATCGGCAAAAAGCAGAGATGCGTACCTGAGGTCATAAAGTCGGGCGTTCAAGTCTTGTGCTGTGCCTCAAAAGTCTGTCCATTAAAATCCCAGATATAAAAGATGACAAAGGTCAAACCTTGTGAAGGCTGACACCCCCGGAAAATGAACTAGAAAGAATGGTGTTTTTGAAAGCGGCCCAACACCCTACAACAGAAGAACCCTCAACAAACAACCTCCGATGACATGCGCCTTCTCCACGAATATAACACACACCTGTGAGTCCTTCAGTATTTCTGAAAAGGTAAAGTGCAAATCCAGGGTTTTGTCACCTGTCTTAGGCATTTTTAACTACATCAATGACCTCAGACAGGCAGACGGAAAATGGTTGAGTCCTCTATCACTACCTTGTATAACCTGCATCATACTAAGCCGTTTAATGCCTTTTCTGCCTCCGTTTGAACTTTAACCTCTAAGTATTTTCTTCTCTCGGCGTCAATATTTTAAAGTCACACTGAGAAACTCTGTATGTTGCCATTGCAGAAACACATGTGCATACTGAAGACTTGAATGTGATCTTTTAAAGTCATGGCAAAAGTGCAAAAACTCATTCATCTGACATATACATGAAAGGAAGAAAAGAAAATGCAATGGATTTAGTTTTACACCAATTAAGCATAACATTATGACCACCTTGTGACTAATCAGAGGGTGTCCTGTGGTGTCTGGCAACAGGATGTTGTTAGTGGTGGTCCTTTGGGTCCTTTGGGTTGAGGGAAGGGGCGCCTGTGGATCATCCCACTTAGTACGTGTACATGCACATGAAAAAACTAATTGTTGCCCTAATCCGACTTCAACTGGAAAATTTAAGTGCATGTAAACACGTTACTCCGACTAAAATTGGAGTTCTCCTTATCCGATTAAGATACCCAGATAATGCATTTGGAAACTCATTTCCTCCCACATGTATACACTTAATTGGACTGCTCCACAACAGATGTGCTGGCATACGACCCCAGAACAAAAACATCCAAGAAAGCCGTTCACAGAAGAAGAAGGTAAACGGAGCCAGTAGAAGAACCACCTGAGGGACTTATCTGCGCC
The DNA here is from genome assembly GCF_022458985.1 of Mugil cephalus. Taxonomy (NCBI): domain Eukaryota; kingdom Metazoa; phylum Chordata; class Actinopteri; order Mugiliformes; family Mugilidae; genus Mugil; species Mugil cephalus. Next base: position 24,086,753 of record NC_061780.1, on the reverse strand, counting down.
ATAAGTAGAGCGAACATTACGTAGGAGATTTAAAAAAGTTCTACTATTATCCATCTTGGAGGAGGACATGTTCCCGTCAGTTACTCAATTTTCTCCATTGCTTGTAAACTGGGACAAGGACCACATTCAGACCGTAACATCCACATTAAATTCAGGTCTGAAAGTTTCCCAGCAGAACGCTGAATTGTCACAAAATGGTCAATGTTATTTACTTCTCCTGCCAGGGGTCATAATGTTGTGGCTGATAGGTGTGTAATGGCCCACATAATGGTGTGCATGGCATACTAGTACAGCAGGATGGGCTTTTTTCTTTTACTAACTTATAATTTCACAAGTTCGCATAACTTTTCATGGCTTCATGACTTGGCGTGGCTCTGCCACTCCTGCAGCCAAAAAATATCCCTCATGTCAATATGAAGACCAGCAATCTTGGTTAAACGGAAGGAAGCGAGATTAGCGAGTGAAAAGATGTGATAGAGGCTTTTCCACCTTTCCATTGTTTCCGTCACCACCAGAGACTTCCCAGCTATTAAAAACAGTTCAAGACAATACTTTTCTACAATGGAGAAAAAAATGCAGAAAAACTGCTTTATAAGCACAGAAGCTGATAGCACCGCCATACAAATCAACTTCCTAATCTCTCCCTTTCTTATATGGAAGACAAACTTGCTGTGTCTCTGGGAGAAAAACTACTTACCTTGTGCGACATGAGAAACACCCTCATAATGATAATGCAATGCAACGATAATGACCGCCGTATTATTCTCCCTTTATCATATCTGGTAAGGAAAATTGGAAGTCCATAAAATAAATAATGTTTACAGCGGAACTGCCTCACTTGTAATCGGCTTATATGTAATTTACATAAAACTCAGAGTCCCATGCAGTCACCCTGATTATGATGTTTTAGAGGAGCAGCAAATAAACACAGACTTCACAGCCAACACTGGCATCCTGGGAGGAAACCCTGAGAAAATCACTGTCAACAACAGAACAAAAAACACTGAACAGCATCGGCATATTTGGCCTTTTTTTTAAAAAAAAAAAAAAAAAAAAAAAAAAAAAAGATTATGCCAGCCGTACCTCTGACACGGTGGATGGTTCCCTAAGACCTCAGCAACATAAGGACACAACCCTGGTTCAGACTAAGCGGTCACAGTCAAACTGGTATAAAGTACTAAAGACTTGAGTAAAAGCACAAGTGTTCATTAAGCATCAAACTTAAGTGGAAGTACTAACATTTTTTTACTTAAGTAGTTTATTTTAATATTTACTACTCAAGTGCTGAAAGTAAAAATACAAGTATCGTGTTACGTAGTTATTAAAGAAAGACGGGTTTTCCGAATAGTCAGTTGTAACGAATAACAATGCAGCACATAAAAAAAAGAAATATTACACTCATTGAAAATATGTAGTGACACCAGGAAACCTCTTCACTTTCATTATTGTAATGTCCTAAAAGAGTATAATATTCTTGATCTAGATGGCTATAAAATCTTTGTGGATGCCTGTGTCATTTTCATCATCCAGAGAAAAAACAGTGAAGGACGAAGAACAAACTAAGGCTGAGACTCTAACTAGAAGTGACTGTAATGTACCGAGGCGTAGAACTAAACTCTCCCAAATGATCTGTGAGAGGAACACTTTCCTGGAACAAGTTACCACCACACATCTGAAACTGCGACGACTTTTTTTTAAAAAAAAAATCTCAAACATTGGTTAAAAATAAATGCACATGCACATATCCCATATAGTTTCTTAATCAGATGCATAGTCTTTGGTTCTTGGTCCGTTAATGTTTTCTTTTATATATATATAATTGTGGGTCAAATGTTTTGTCATAATGTTGTCTGTCTTAAAGTCTTCTCTCTCTGTGTTGTGTACCTGCCTTTGGGACTACGACTGAAAATTAGCATTTGTGCTAAGTCATTTACACTGATGACTAACGCATCAGTGTTGATTAATGTGCATTGTCCCAATTCATTACGTACCCCATTCACTTCTAACTCCCCGTTGTTCCACAAACTGAAATAATAAAAAGAAAAACCTAGATTCTATCTGGAAAATGAATGTACTGCCTGAAACATTTGACTTGCTTTGGAGATGTACTCGAGGCTGGTCAGGATGAGGAACTCGTTTTTATGCCATTTGTGAATTTGATCATTTTAAAAGCACAACTGCAGCAGCAGGCTCATAATTGTCCGGCTCAGACAATGTGCGCTCTGAAAGGGACGATGATCAAAATACCATCCGAGCTCTCTCAAAGAAAGAAGAAACACTCTCGTACCGCATTTACCCGATTGACTCAAACCCCTCTTGATATACAGTAAATGCACGAGTGGTTTTCAAGGCCATGTTCCAGCGTAGGAAGCCAGTCATTTTTCTTCGGGACATTTAAGCACTCGCAAAACAAACATTTTGAAAAGAAAATGTCAGAATTATGTTAAGAACCTTGAAACATCTCAGTCTGGCTCATCTCCTCCGAGGACTCGTGCACGCTGTCTGCCAGTGCTTTGTACAACACTGATATTTGGAGCAGTGAAAAGAATGAATCTTGAATAACTCGACAGCTTGACGAATAACAATGTGGCTTTCGCAATAAGCGCTGTGAACTTGTTTCTCAATTATTGTAAATAGTGCATTGCATCGACTTTTACAGCTTCACCACTCATCGTCGTTTCCTGGACATTTTATTGTACTGACAGGTTGATGAGGTGGTTTGTCTCAGCAAAGCTTCCCAGGGAGGACTAAACTACTGGACTAAAGTTGCTCTGCTACAACCTACTGATACTATATATTTTTACACAGTATGACATATTTAACAACTTATATATCTTACAAATTACAATTGGAAACATTCCTCAGAAACATTTCCTCCATATTGACATGATAGCATCACACAGTTGCTGCAGATTTGTTGACTGCACAACTATGATGAGAATCTCCCACTGCATCCCAAAGGTTCCTCTATTGGATTGAGATCTGGTGACTGTGGAGGCCGTTGGAGAACAGTTAACTTCTTAGCTGACAGGAGTGGCCCCCGGTGTGGTCTTCTGCTGCTGTAGCCCATCTTCTTCAAGGTTGGACGTGTTGTGCTTTCAGAGATGGTATTCTGCATTCCTTGGTTGGAACCAGTGGTTTTTTGAGTTACTGTTGCCTTTCTATCATCTCCAACCAGTCTGCCCATTCTTCTCTGACCTCTCACATCAACAAGACATTTTCATCCACTCCTGCTGCTCACTGGATGTTTCCTCTTTTTTGGACCATTCTCTGTAAACCCTAGAGATGGTTGTGCGTGAAAATCCCAGTAGATCAGCAGTTTCTGAAATACTCAGACCAGCCCGTCTGGCATCAACAACCATACCACATTCAAAGTCACTTAAATCCCCTTTCTCCTCCATTCTGATGCTTAGTTTGAACTTCAGCAAGTTGTCTTGATCTCCTCTATATGCCTAAATGCCTTGAATTGCAGCCATGTGATTGGTTGATTAGCTATTTGTGTTAACAAGCAAGTGAACAGGTGTACCTAATAAAGTGGCAAGTGAGTGTATATTCTAGTATATTCTATGTCTTGGTTTACCTCATATATACTTTTATATTGGTCTATTTATCTAGATTGAAGATGCCAGTGTTCTGCTAACTTTTACATTTGTGCTGTGGAGATGAAGACAAATTCTTAGGTTTCCATCATGTGATTGTGTTATATATAAGTGCATCGTGTGGGTGGTGTCACAGTTAAATTAGTTCTGGCACCTTTGTTCATTTCCTGTATATGCTCTGTATATTATATCTCTAGTATCGCTATCAAAAATGAAAGCAAACGGCAAAAAATAATCCTGAAAAAATGATGATCTGTGTAAAATTTACAATTATTTCAATTTGAAATTACCAATATGAATTGTTGGGAGATAATAATTACTTGGAATCAAGGAGACAAATCAATAAAATCATGTAGCTCATCATATTTTCATCTTGTGTGATCAAAACTGTTCTTTGGTTTAGTTACTTGACGCTACAGAAACAGGATGTGATGTAATAGTGACTACAAGTTGCCATGCCAACCACTCCGTAAAGCAGTCCCATGGGGCTGTGAGAGTTGTAAAAAAACAAAAAAGAGTACAGTGTATAATCCAACATTTCTTTGTAGCATAGTGTTAAAAAACTGGTTCCAAAGTCACAACATGGCGCCGCCCGTATCCCTGGGAAAATAGCACCATTTTAGCCAATGCAAGGAAGCAGGGACACGTTGTCCATATTTATATACAGTCTATGCTTCACATCAACGAAAACACAATAATTCCACAGCTTTGTGCTTACTTCCTGTGTTTTTTTTTCTCACATACTCATATACATGTACATTTCAACATATTCAGACCCTCCTTCTTCCCTATATCTGGTGAACAATGTCACTGGACATTGCTTTAGTTCCCCCATCAGTCTGTTCCACAATTTCACTCCACATATAGAAATACAAAATGTTTGGAAAAAACAAAAAGTTCCTGAATGTTTCATGGGAGTAGGTTCGTTATTGCTCTATACATAAGTTTTGTTGTTTGAAAGTGAACCAGATCAGTGAATTTCAATATTTGTGATTTTATGAATAAATGGTTTGTGTGTTCTCTGCAGCCAGTGTGGTGAATTATCCTTATTGCTCTTTTTTGTAGTATTGAAAGCGGTTGTAGAGTACATTTATAAGTATTGCCCCAAATCTCTTCACAGTTACTTAAATACAGTAAAAATTAATGAACGATAAAGACTGTGGAGAGATTTATGGTCCAGAAAGTGCTTTGACTTATACTTAGTACTGAAATGCTCCATAACAGTTTGTTTTGTACATGTTTTATATGAGATTTCCAACTTATTTTTTCATCCACTATTACACCAATAAATTTATATTCATGAACCTTAATTATGTCATCTACCTGCATTCCTATTCTGAGTTAAAACCAGACTCAAAACTAGTTTAAAATCAGACAGTTCAGTGCAGATTTTGTTTTCGGAGACACAAAAATGTTTTTCGGAGATCTTTACTGGTGCAACAGCAGCTCCCGTTGGATCTCTGAGGACACGCTGTGACAGCTGGGATGTTGAAACGCAATCCCATGGCTTCACCTGGTGAAGGTTTGCTTCGGCGAAATGAAAGAGCTGCTTCTTTTCAGTGGGATGAATAAGGGATGACTTGGTGTAATCTAGCTCAGTGAATCCGGCCCTGATAGTAGATCAAAATTTACCAGACTTCCACCACGCTGTGCAACGGAGCTCTCAGGGAACATGGTGGTCGCCGTATTATGTCTACTCGCCAGTTCAGTTTAATGTACTGATGTCACAGTGCTATGCTGCAACACAAGCTTGGACACACTATTCATACACTGCAAGCTGTTTTGTACAATGCAGACTTTGCCCCTCCAGCTGACCGGCTAACAGGTCTGGAAAAAAAAACACCCACGCTCCTTCATGAAAGGAGCCTGCAAAGGAGATCAAAGGGGTTAAGAGAAGTTTCTCTAAATGTTGAAAACCCGCCCAGCGACCGTGCATCAGTTCGGAGATTCTGTTGTAATAAATGTCATTAGAACATTTGTAACATATTTGCACAAGTAAACACAGAAAACTTGTAATGAAATCACGTACAGTATCTGCTAAGTATAATAAACATTTAATGGTTGGGAAGGGTAGAAACTTGACTATAAATCTTTTGTACGGAAGCCGTAACAGGACATGCGTTCATATATTCTATTATTTTCCCAAGATAACAAGTTAATTTCCTCTCTTTTCTCAAGATCATGAGTTAGACTAGACTACGTTGCACATAAAAGTAAACACTCTTAACAAACAAAAGAAAGATGAAACAAAAATAAGATTAGATTAAAATAAAAATAATTATTATCTAGTAAAATAAACTGTGTAATCAAAAAGAGTTATCTTGTTATCTACGGAAAACAAAATTTAGTTTTCTTGAGATCTCAATATATTTAATTTGAGAGTTGACAGTCATGCTGACTGATGGATGCCATTAACTCTATAATTTAGTAAAATAATAGGTCTACTGTACGGTGAGCCATTTGCTGGATAACAATTAAGTTTGTGGAGATCTTGACAAAACAAAGCTCAGTTAATCAGAGGTGCCTCCAAAAAAACATCTTTAGAATCTTTTTATACCCAAAAGTATGGAAACCCTAAGCGGCAATGCAGTCATACATATTGAGATAACAAGGTAATTAACTCGAGATCTTGAGAAAACAAAGGAAAAAAGAGGAACTAGTTATCATGGGAGAAGGAGGAAATAATATGAATGAATGCATGGCTGCTCAGGGCTTCCACACATTCAGGTATAAAAAGACGAGTATTATAAAGATGAGTTCTGGAGGCGCCTCAGGTTGATTTTTGTATAACTTGTTATGTTGAATAAACTCTTTTCTTCACACCTGCGTCTTATCTATAGAAGAATCTCCAAACTGAAGATTGTCGACTCAACAATTCCTGCGAGACATCACAAACAAAAGGAGACCAACAAAGATGCGGTGTGATAACCTGAACTTGTTTTACTGTAACTATTAAAGACAAATTCACACCAACAGCCATTGTTACGGCTCTGCCAACCCCTTTAACCAACCTGCTGATCCTCTAACTTCACTCCAGATTGTGAAGAAATAGAATGTCTTCCCCTTCTGCCTCAATCCCTGTCCTGGTCAGCATGGACATGAGCAGTCAAATGAGGTTCTAGAGTTGCAAATCACAGCTATTATAACTCCCTGACCTCTGAGCAGCTGCTTCAGATTTCATTGTTTAAACCGACAACAAAGCCATTTATAGCGGTGAAGCTCATTCATCTAACCTCTTAAAGAATCCAATAAAGACCTTTTAACTTATAAAAGACTTCATTGAGGGTTAACCTTGAGTAAGAAAGGTGAATTAACCGCACTGCAAAGTGTGGTGGGTACCATCATGCTGGGTTCAATATTGGAAGTCTTGCTATGGCACTTGAGTGGGCGGGAATCAAACAGAGGCAAGCGCCAGCAGAGGTAGAAATTAGCTGAGGTAGGAGTAAGTTATGTAAAGTCTCCAGGTTTTCCACTCAAGTGCTGTGTTAAGTCCTGAGCTCCAAGTCATAATGCACTCCAAACGCCCCAAACAAAACACAATTAATTGCTCATTTTAAATATAAAACCATTTCATTGGTTCCTGCTTCCTGCATGTAAACATTTGGTGTGTTATCCTTTTAACAGCCTGGGCTGGTGGTTGCCCATAACATGCACTATTAGTTTTTTTGAGCTGTTAAGACATTTCTAACTGTTTGCTTAATTTTTACAACCAAACAACAGCCAGACGTAGTTCTACTGGCCGACAATTTTGCTTATTTTAAGTAATTCATCCCTCATTTTAAGATTATACTAAAGTTACAGTTCATTACAGTAAGACCAAAACATGAGTCTGTAACACACCATTTGATTTTATAATGGTCCTACAACAAGAACCATTTAGTTTTTGTTTTTTTTTATCTTTATTTTTTTTTAATTTTCAAATAAACATCAACATAGGACAAAGAACTTGTCCAAGGCAAAAACACACAACTAATCCTACCCACCCCAAGACTGTCTATTATCATGGGAAAAATAAAGTAAATAAAAGTCTGATGATGACTGTGTTATTAGTCAAGGGTCACCATAAAAAGGAGATATAATACAAGGAATAATGAAGGCTACCAGAAGGAGAAGCCAAAAGGCAAACGCTGCAGAAAGATCAAAAAGATTTTTGCTAGCTTGTACCTTGAATAATTTGGCAATGGAGTACCTTAAATTGAATCAAGCCGTGACGTAAAGTGAAGAGGTGTGTTAGGCTCTCTCCCCATGCCTCTTCCGAAATAGCCATACCCAGATCTCGCTCCTAAGCCTGTCTAGTTTTATCCCATGAAACAGGCTTTAGTTCTTGTAGATACCTGTTTCTTCTCAAATGGATCTAGTTCCAGAATCGTATCTAACGGGCTTCTGGGTGGCAAATAGGGAATGTTGGGAACGTCGTCAGTCATTTAGTTTTAAACATTTTCTCAAAGGCAAAGGCTCTCAGGTGACATGTATGACTACGATCCTGTTCTGGCTTCACCACGTAAAGTGAGTGCAAACGATTTCAATAGAACCAGCAGATCTTTATCTTCAGAGTTTAATCAGTTCTAAAACAGAGCTTCCAGGTAAAGTAGTTAATTAATGAAGAAAAACAAAGATTTGATCCTGATTTGGCAACATGATCGAGACATGCAACAGAAAAATAAGAAGCCATTCCAGCATTCACATGATGAGACACCAAACACAACTTTTCACATAAATTGTAAATTCACAAGTACTTTGTTTCTTCGAATTTACCTGATGTCTTTCTGATGAGGTACCTCTAACTTGGAACTCATTTCTGTTGCTCAATTTTTGGTGTTGTTTTCCAAGTATCACATGTCAGTCAAACAGCATGGCAGCGTTTGCTTTTTTCTTAGGTTTTCTGATTCGGGATTTTTCTGTTAATCAAGGTTCTGTAGGAGGCAATCTGTCACCATCAGTCTAAATACCCCGATATTAGTTTACTTCCAAATTCCTAACATGAAAAAGACAAGAATTATGTGTAGATGGATATACCAAGACCTGCTGCTCATAAGGGACAATGCCACCCCCGTGCCTGCAAGGCACTTGGTCAGCCAATGAAGCGTGGCATTGCAGCGCCGGAGCTTCTAGACGGACAGACTAAGGAAAGCCCCTCATCTCCCAGAGGAGGATGTGCCTAGGCAACCCGTAAATCCATCTCTAAATTTATTGGATACTGATTCACGTGTTACTAAGCATTTAAGAATTAGCACCACAATTTAGCAAAGTATGTACATATATAGCTTTAAAAAAAAAAAACCTGTTCAGGGCATGTTCGATAAATCAAGATTATGCATTGTTAAATTAATGCAAATTGCATTGCATTCAGTCACCAGGTGTATATTTGTCACAACAAAGCCATATATGTAAAAAGAACTGCAATAGCTATTATGTCTGGTAATAACCTAGGAGTTTTTTTAATAATAACCAAAATTTGTATTAAGAAACATCTAAGAAATGCATCCATGTTTTATTTGAAGTCAGATTTTCTTTCTCCTCTTCATCATGCACAACCCAGCTGTGGATGATCGGGGCAGAGCCAGAGGAGTGTCACTGACATCAACCTGGGTAACTTCAAACATTGTTATTTCCACTCCATATCCTTCAAAGTGGCATAAGGAGTCCAGAGGGACTGGGTGGGGGGTGCGTGGGGGGTGGGGGTGGGGGGTGCGTGGGGGGTGGGGGGGGTTGATTGAACAGAAAGCCAGTTTCCCTCCGCAATCTGTCAGCATTGGCCCATCCCCCAGTCCAAGTGCAGTGATCATTCAGAGCTGCAACACTGTGATTAGGTTATTCTTTTTCATTATCTGATTTGTCAAAAGGGCAGCAATTTATATGTGTCTGCATGCGGATGGGTCCATTCATCGGTCTACCCATTCATTTATGAGCCATCTTCCCTTTCATGTCTTCTTTGCTTTCCCCTCCCTCTTCTCTTGTTCCCTCCACGATCACAATAGCCAGCACTCTATATTATTCTCAATTTAGCCGGAGGAAAACTGTGTTACATTGATTTTCTCCGAGGCTTAGAAGAAAGATGTTGTTTGGCACCGTGAGATCAATTTTCAGATCTGAAGACGGATGGACTTGTAAGTCTTAACAATGGCATCAGCTTGAAGACACCAACCCCTCCCTCCACTTCTGTAAATCAAATCATTAGTGACTTTGGTTAGTCAAGTTTTTTTTTTTTTGTCCCCACTATAAAATTGGCTCCAGCTTTTGTTCACTGATTTGAACATCTGTTTTATTGGTAATTATAAGCCATCTCATGAGCAAATCAACAATCAGAGTTCACCGTGGTCCAACGAACACGGATGAGGTGATAAAACATCACTGAAACTGGAGACACTTGCAGAGGGGAGAGGAATCTGCCTCCGGATAATGGATTATAGATTCAATTTATTTTCAGTGTAGAGTGAGTAGACAAGGCGGGGCACGAGAAGAAAATGACATCCGCTCTTAATTGACCAGTGGTGGAGATGTGCACTGGTGCATGTGGACCACCATCAAGGAGTGTTCGGGACTACATCAATGCTCAGACTTGCTTCCAAGTGTTCAGTCTATCTTCCTTGCACTACACCCCCATTGAATTTTTATGCGATCGCAATGGCGCCATTAGCTTCAGACACTTCACAGTTACTCCACATTGGGTAAATACAAGCTACTCGCGGCTATAAAAACACCTCATCGAACCCACACTTTGGTTCTATTTCCTCACCGTTTTTGTGCATCACTGCGACTAAATGTAAGCGGTTTGTCCCGCAAAAGCTCCTTTTGCAGGACACTCATTTAAAGTCTAGATGATAACAAACAGTGTGTTTCAGTCCGACTTCTGCAGTTATAAACACTGTAAATGGGTTGTTTGAAATTGTTGTTTACCAATGAACTACCACTAAAAACTGAAGCATTTCAAGAATTAATTCATCATTTCTCTCAATACACATGAACTTTCAGTTAGAGTAATGGCAGGTTCTGTTTTTTTTTTTTTGGAGACAGTCCAAGCCAGCGCATTTTTCAAAGGGCAGTGTCACTTGTCTGCACTGACAACAAAATATTAAATTGAAAAGCAACGGACGACAGCAGCTTGTGCAATCCCCCCAAACAGTTCAACAGTTTTTATTTTTTTTTATTTGGCAAACAATGAAAGCGTTAAAGTGTGATAAAAGAGAAATGTGCTGAAAGCTGGTGAAAAGCCAATAAAAGCAGGCAACTTGTCAGATGAAGAGGAAACGTAGACAGTTCAACTGTGCGTTCGGTTCGGTTCAAGTGTCACTTGGTGCTAAGCGGTGACAGCAGCTGTGTACACGATGCCTCACTATAATGAACTGTAACGTAAGAAAAATCTTGCAAAATGCAGAGACTGCAGAAAGAAAAACGTTTTAAAATGAGGCATATATTTCTTAAACGAATAGGTGGTTTGGACTTGTAGCTATAGCAAAGGTTCAGACCCTGCACAGACGGTAGCGATATAGTCCGACGTGCACCATCCCAGAAATGTAACTACGCACCGTGGCAACACACACTGCAAGAGCTGTGATTGGTCCGCTTGGTCTTAGCGTGTTTCCGACTTTAGTATTTCCCCACAATTTTCAAACGGAACACGTCATGCAATGGTTAACCGAGGACGTTTCAGAGGTACAAAAATTTGTACGTCTTGTCTTTAGTCAAATGAGCCAACAATCAACCTGGAATTTTGACCTGGGTTAAATGACCCAGCGACACCACACCACGCCCATTGTTTACCTTGCAGTGTAGCCTACTTAAATGTGTAATGGTGACGTTGTCACAGCAGCTTTACCATAAGTGTTGTCAATGTTATGTACTGTATTTCATCTGTGGGTACATGTGCTGCAAGACTGACAATACAACAATGAATTACATTTGGTCATTGTCTGTTTTTAATATGTTAAGAAGATGTTTTGCACTTTGTCTGTGTTCATTGAAAACCTTTAGAATTGTGGTAGGTTTCATCTTAAACATAAACGTACTAAGAACGAGTTAGAAAATATCAAAAACAAGTTGTAACAGCTCATTAGGATAATTTAGGAATGAAACACAAAACCTAAAGAAAAGACTGTATTAAGGCATGAAGTCAGTGGTATTATTTCTACATGGAATGATGCAAAAAAAATTAATTAATTTTATTCTGAAAGTCTAATTTATGTTGTACAGTGTTGTACAGTATTTTATTTTGCTTTTAAGTGTTTTTTCTTGTATCACTGAGAAAAGAGACCGGAGTCAAATTCTCTGTACGCGCACACATACTTGTCCAATAAAACTGATTCTGAAAAATATTTATACAATCACATTGCTACTGTTCTCTGCGGCCGACTCATCATGGGACAGTATATAATCTTCAAGTCTGTGTGTCTGACTTCGTGCCAGTGTCTTTCTGTCTGTCACTTTTTTTTTTTTTTATCCATTCGGGTGCTCTGCCTCTGCAAAGACAGGGACTGTCTGGATTGGCGGAGAGCTAAATTGCTCTGTGTGAGCTCGGTCACGGCTCAGCTCTCCTTGAGATAATGAAATGACAATTAATGGGAAAGCTGTTGCCGGTCGCTCATTTGTTCGCTCGCGAGTAGTGCGGCACAAAAAGAACTGCAGCCATGGACAAACTCTGGAAAGAACTCGGCAGTTGTTGTTTCTTTTTTTTCTTTTTATACATTAAAGCTGCTGATGTGATGTTGAAATCTGTTAATGTAGCGAAATTACAAGCTGAGCTCCCAACTTCATAATACTTTAAATGATTCACACGGTTTCCAAATTGTGCTCAAAATCTTATAAATACACGTTCTGTAGTGCAAAAAAATTATAACAATAATAAAAGGGACAGGTAGAGAGTTTGGATGCAGCTGTAAAGATAGGTAACCCATGTGTAAAAAAAAAAAAAAAAAAGTATATCCTTTATTAACCCAGTGACACCTTTGTCAATACATTATTTACCATAGCCAGGGGCCTACACAGCACAGAGCTCTGGCCCATTGAGATAGTCCCTGACAGAATGGCAGAGAACACACATATTTCCTTGAAAAGAAAGAGGGAAAGCAGACCCTTGGGCATCTCATAAAATGTCCCTCCGATATATGCTGTGAATGAAATTCCAGCTGCCACGAAAACCAAAACCACACAGCAAACAAACAAACAAACAAACAAACAAACACTTCTATTTAATTTCTGACTGCAGTTATTGTCCATTAATGCATTCTTTTCTCTCAGTCAATACACTTGCAGGATAAAATTAAAGCTTATAACCATTATAACCATTATCGTCATAGAAGTAATGCTATGAGTAGTGCTCATGGAGTAGAAGTTTTATGTGTGGTTTTGTGTATTTATAAGACTCCAGGCCAGCATTTTATGTTTCCTCTCTCCAAACACAATTAATTTAACTGAAGGAAAAAGCTAGTAAAGTATGACATGAAATTGCATCATCTCTGTTATTGTGCTAGTGGGGGACGTGATGAAGCTGTGTAATCTAGTTAGCAAAGTCCCCGTTTGCATGGCTGATCACGCTAAGCTTTTTGTGAGTGCATAACAATGCGAAGGGCTCAGTGAAGTACAAAAGATTCAAATAAAAACAGAGGGAATGTAAAGCAAGGAGGAGCACACTGCAGTGTGGGGAATGTGCTCTGGTTACCTGGTACTGGTTGGCCTTGGCGAGCTCCTGATTGGCTGATTCCACGTTAGACGATGTGGTCTGGATGTAATCTTCAATGCTATCTGAGGAAACAAAGAGCACAACGGGTCACTTTTAGCACAACGGTATAGACCAGGGCTGTCCATACCTAAACATGTAATGGAACATGGACCACCCATGGAATGTGACTGTATTGTACTACTTAACATTAGGTGTGGCTACTGTCTTCGATGATGCAGCTTCATCATAACAATGCAGATTTTTGTCACAGGTGACCAAATCTGACAGAACCATAAACAGTTTATACTATGGACAAACCCATTGTGATGTCACCCATTGGTATCTGAACCTTGAAAATGAAGCCCAACGTAGACAGAGCCCTCGGCCACCATGTTGGGTGAGTTTTACCACACTCAGATGCTCCAAATATGGACATAGGGGGCGTATTGGGGCAGAGGTAAAACAGAATGGTCATTGGGACCCAACCCACCCACCCAACAAAATATTAAACCTTAAGAAAAATTAAACAAATGGTTAAGAAAAAAAAAGAAACTATTGAGACCAGAATCTTTTTTGTACCAGGCTGTAAACACATTTAATAATGCTGTAAAGTTGGACTTTTTAACATGTAGGCCTATTGGGATTTGCTCCGTTTTGGAGCCTCAAGTGGCGATTCCATGAACTGCAGTTTTTTGTACTGGTACATCAGCTTCATCGTTCAGACCCAGAAGTTGCCACCGGATACAGATGGAACTGGAACAGCTCCTAAAACATGAAGCCAAAGCAGGTAGAGCTCCCCCTGGTGTCTGGCTGCATTATAGGTCATAACCTCCAACCCCTCCATGTTAGTGGATGGGACTTGGGCCAAACTGACGTACGCATCAAAAATGTTTTCCAAGTATGGTTTCTGTCTTTTTAGGTAGTTAACATAATGCATATTTAAATCATTTGATGCTATACAAACAGGATATGACATCAGGACGACTACAGGCAGCCCCAATCAACGTGACAGTAGGAAATAAACGAACGAAGAAATAAATACGGTGCATAATGTAACTTTTCTGTTTCCAAAGATAATGAGTGTAGAACATGTTAGATACAGTTGGAAAAATAATATTTTCTCACAGAACATGAGGGGAAGTGTGTCTGTCTGATAAGCAATGAAACGGTTCCTGTGAAGAGAGTATAAAGTATGACGACACTATGAAACCAACACTGGTTTCCAACAGGATGAAACAAACAAAGAAAAGTTAAGCAAATGTCAGTTATAAATACCATTTTTTTTTAAAAAAAAAATCCATCTACACCATCCCATCTTCCAACACGCTGCTGTGGAGTGTTGATCATGAGCTGTCTGTTCTCAGCATATGTTCGGGTCAAGAATACAGACTCCATTGTTGCAAAGCGTTGCTTTCTACTGTTTTATTAACGATCAAGTCGTGCAACCACCTACTCCGCACACACACACAGTGCACATGAACACTCTGTGTTACTATTACTACAACATGGGCTCCTATAGGCCAGTCAATACACAGAAGTTAATGGGATGAGACGGAACATATTTAATGAAGTGGATGGTTTAAAATATTTGGTATCGCCCCATTATTACCCACATATATTTACAGCTGGCCAATAAAAGTGAGAGTGCTATTGATTGTTTGGTGTGGCGAGAATGAAAATGCTTCAGTCGGTTCAGAGATGTGAGCAGCGGCTTGTGTTTAAGGCTCTGATGGTCTCGGGTAATTACTGCATCACTTCAGCTTGTGGGAGAATTAACTTTTGGACTTAACAAGAGGAGAAGGTTGGGTGAATGAATTGTGCTGATTGCTGACTAAATGCTCTTTCTTCTTTGGCTGAATTAGAGACTGTGAGAGAATACATGCTCAGACTCAACAGCTAAAGCAGTAAAGTTAATTTTTTTTCCCTCCCCCCAAATGATTTTCTTTCCCATGACTGAGTAATATTGTGCTTTAAGGTGGTAACCTAACACCTAATACAACATTTTGGGAAGGAAATTACACAGAGCTCACAAGTAAGATGGGCCATCTTTCCAAGAAGTATTTTTAAATCGAATTTAACATAAGATTTTCAACATCTTTTGTTTGTTTCTTTGAGTGGACAAATGCATAATGATTAGCGTGACACAAAATTTAGAAAATCCAGCAACAGCGAAGCATTTGTGAGGTTGTAAATGCTGTGTCAGAAAATGGTTTTACATAAAAATGGCAGAAAAAAAAGAAACGCATCCCAAAAGACAAGCAAAAAAACGTTCTTTTAATGGCCATTTCAGGCTGCCTCAAATCATGGACTGTTTAAAATATGGACGACACGTCTCAACTTCCTCCCATCTGTCAAACTGATGCTAGCATTCCAGGGATACAGGCGGTGCCATCTTGTGAGTTTGGAGCCAGAGTCTGAGCGGTACTGTCCGAGAGTGGAGCCACGTTATTGATGACCCGCCTACACTTCCTCTAGACTCACTGGCATTTGATTAATACTGCGCTCTGCTACCAGAACATCCAAGAGTTACAAAGAAATGTTGGATTTTACACTGTGGTTATTTTATTTTTTTTCCAACTCTCACTTCACTGAGTGGTTGTCACTAACAACTGTCAGTCATCATGATTTCACATCCTGTTACTATCACGTCAAATGACTAAAACAAAACATCACAAGCATTATATTAACTACTTAAAGTGACTGAAACCTGGGGCGGAGCTAAAGCAGAATGGACCATAAAGAAATATAATAATAATTTGATGTGTGCTTCAGGGTTTTAGTTTGAACCATTCACTAACATGGAGGAGGTGGAGGTGGACCTATACTACAGCCAGCCACCAGGGGGAGCTCTACATGCTTTGACTTCAGAGTCGCATATTAAAGAGAGTCTAGCCAACTAGGGAATGGACTGTCTGAGCTATCCCGCTATGCCTATTCATTCTTAGCCGAAATGCAAAGGTCTCGCTAGCATGGCTTAGTAGTAACATAACATACCAGTAGCTAATTCACATTTCATTCATTAACTGCGCTTGACAAATCGAGCTGACTACCTGGCTAGTGTGCAATTCAGGACTTCACCGCTTCAGCAGAAGTCGGTGATAAAAGGTTTGGGAGCAAATCAACTGGAGGATTTAATGATTTCTCAAGAGGGAAAAGATAAAACTAGGTCATTCAACCAGGAGTGGTTTAAAAGGCGCTTGTGAGTCTAATTTATGTACTGTGTACTTTTTGTATTGATATTTCTGGATTGCATAGTAAGATTTTCCTGCATGGCCCCACCAGAATTTCCTAGCCAAAATCGCCACTGATCCTAGTACAAACTAGCAAACTATACCTGATTTTAACATTCATGACAACTGTACAGGTGGTAAGTCACCCATTTAAATTACATCAAGGGGTGAAGTTATGCAGAATTTGGGTTGGTTGATTTAACAAGTGATAAAAACCTCAGTTAGTTATGAGTTATTTAATTTGCATTTGTAGACAATATAACACAATGAATGGTGCATAACCATAGGCTGATTTTATTTAATTTATTTTAGTTAAAGTCACATTCCTCTTATATTGTTCAGGTTCATATTGCACATACAGTATCATACGACCAGGTATACACATTATGCCATACAACCCTTAAATACGTATTATCCTTTCTAACTTCTATTCACTTCGCCTTTATATATCACACATTTATGTCTGAGTATAATCAGTGCATAATAAACTGCCTCTCCACTGCCAATACCAAGGTTAAAGCTGCACTTCTGCTGTTTCTCACATCTGGTGAGGTGTATTTCATTAGCTTTGTGTCCGTACAATACAGCTGAAGCTATCTAAGGCTACATCAGTAATATATCATATTATCCAATAGAAACGGGGCCCCGACTTGTTCAGTCTCACAGTAATCACAGAATCAACCTCTTTTGTGCGGTGTGCCAGAGTTTGCGTCTGCTTGCTGAAGCAACCTTGTTGATTGTGTGTCTCAACTCATGGGTTTCAATATCGTGAGTCCTTCGCTTGCGTGAATAGGCCATAAAAGCATTAATCTGTCCTTCTTCAGCCCATTCTTTTTTGTTGTATTACCTGCTGCTTTTTTTTCTACATTCGCCTCCACAGCAGCACACTCACATATTCATATCTGCTGCTACACCAAGAAACTCTTGTTCATAAAAGGCCAAAGGCAATTTCAGTGCATCTCCTTTTAATGGGAAGAGGTCCATAATTGCCTGGCTCTGTAATGATCAGATTGGACTTCTGCTGTGGTATAATGCCAGCGTCTTCAACAGAGACCTCTTCTGGGTCTCTGCTCGCCCATTTAGATGGAAGCACACTGTGTTCCTCTACCGTCCATGTCCAAAATCTTGGCCATGCAAATGACAATCTCTGAGCAGTGTGTCTAATTATACTATATCGAAAACATTTTAGGATCTATAAACTGAAGAAACATGATGGAAGAAAGTGTTTTACTTTGTGTTTGCAAAGGAGTGACGGAAAGAATGCATCGAAGTAAAGTCGTAGCATATACTGTAAGCTCTGTTGAAATAGTCCGACCAAGGTGTGACTGTTAGGGATTGTACAGAGGAGTCGACTAGTCGGTCTGTTGACTCCACTGTTGTGCCATGGTGCTTTAAGCATTGTGTGCATCGTGGAGCCCTGTGGGTTGTTGCAGAAAAACTAGCAGCGGTTCATCAAATGTGTGGAAATACTTCACTAAAGACATGCCCCACTTGAAATATAACAAAATAACTACTGAAATGCACACTCATCAGAAAAGGCTAACGCTAGCAGAGGAACAGTCCAAATCCTCTGGACAGGAGTTAGTTATTATTTGATAAAGTCATTAGACCTTTAGCTGCAGTACAATTCCCTTCCTCTTTAACCCAGCTACACTATCCCAGGGGTCTTCAACATTGTTCAGCCCAAGGACCCTAAAATGATGAAGAGATGAAGTAGGAACCCCCTACTGACTATATGTGTTCTACATTAAACTGGGCCTAGTGCTATCTATAAATATACATTATTATTTTCATTTTGCATAGGGGGCTAGCTGCACTGTTAGCTTCTCTTCTTGTAATACTGCAGCGTGCACCTGGGATTTCACCTGTGCACTGAATAGGCTCTCGGGGAATTGCAGGGAACCTGACAGAGTCAGCGTGTAATATGTGGCCTTGTCATTATCTCAACAGCGGCAGGGGCGGGGCCTACTACAGTGTGCTGCAGGAGGCTTAGATTGACAGGTCTAGTGTGGTGCTCTATGTGAAATAGTGCACTATTGAGGCAGCTCCTGTATAGTTGAAAGATAACATCTTCTGCTTCCATTTATCCCTTTACTAAAATACGTTGGATTCATGCTACGTGTATTTAAAGAAATTTCAATTTGTGGGGGAACATCCAACCTCCTCCTCCAACAGTAACTCCGCGGACAACCTAGGGGTTGTGGACCCCCTGTTGATGACCTATGCACCATCCCATCTTCCAACACGCTGTGGAGTGCTGTTAAATGCTATTGATGGTGCTGAGATGCAGCCTGTTTTTATACAGGCTATACATATACTGGGGCGGCAAAAACAGGTATCCCTTTCTCGTACGCTTGGAATAAGCTGTCTGAGTCTGAGTCAGCCTGACTCTAAAGGGTATTTAAAGGGCATCTACATTAGCCTGATTGAAGACAGCAGACAAAAGGACACTCTGTAACAAAAAGACTGCAATTAGCACAAGTTATTGCTCCCTATTCCGTCTAGAAAAACTCACCACACACATACACTGGTTTGCATGGACGATTCGCACCTAACGGCTCTTCACATACACATTTTGTCAATTAACATGAACGTCGTAACCGCAGTTGCTAACTTAGTTGCTTTGATAACCTTAAGCTTAAGTATCCTTCTGCAGGTTATCATAAGGGAGCACTCACAGCCTGCATTACTGTGTTTCAAGCTTCTGAAGTGAACCCAAATTAACATTTTTTGCAAATACACAAAACACAAGCAAACTAACACAACGGTGCTGCAAATACACTGGAAAACATTACAGAATTAAGATGTATGAAAGTTTTTCTTATCTTTAGCTCCAATAGTCATAATACATTTTTGATAAGTTTTCAAAAATCAAACTTAAAGTAATCCATTGACTGTACATTGTGTGAGATTTATCTGTGTGGTCAATGTTCAATTAACTCTTTCTAGAAAAAGAGAAATGCAATCGGGAGGAGGAGCGATATTACATGAATACTGGGGAACTAGAGCTACATTATTATTATTATTATTTTTATTAATTAGACAGAACTATTACTATAAAATGACGTTTGAAACAAGAGGATTAAACCATGACATTACAATGCACTCAATAATTTCGGCACCACAGTGGAATCTGTCTGATGTTTAGGTAAACTTTAAACTTGATGGTATGAAATCTAATTACAAACAAGTTAAAAGCGTTAGTCCTGAATATTGTATAGTTCATGGGTCTGAAGCGTTTTTAAAAATACATTATTATTATCATTTTGTTTCACTCAATACTAAGCTAATAAGAATCAGAGTCACTTTATTAATCCGAGAGGGAAATTACTTTTTTTTTTGCAAACGTGTGCAACAGCAGGACGGCTGTGCAGCTGTTATATATAGAAAGTAGAAATTAATTGACAGATTCAATATTTGAAACAGGAAACAATCATTACTTATAATTTGGCTTTTTGAGGTTTTCTCCAAGTTGTTTCTTAAGAAATAAGGTAAACTTTTGTGACTGAGTTTTACTGATTTGAAATGTTTTACAGAGCACTCACCAGTATCACCAGCACGTATAGAAACGTTTCCAGTGAGCCGGGTTGAGACACACTTGATATTGAAAGCTTTCTGGCTTTTGGAGTTGTTGGAGTTTATCCATCACGTTTCCGTGTTTACTGTTGTTGTGAGTATTTGCCGGTGTTCATTTCAATTTGATTAACTTCAGTTTTGTTTATATAACAGAGTAGATGCAAAAAAAAACGATGAGTCAGTGGAGGGGAGAGGAGGAGAAGATTACAGCAAAAGGAACGACATGATACATAGGTCTGATTAAGCATCAGCAAGAGATAAACAAGAGCAGAAGATATAGCGGAAGGACGCTACAAGAGAGATTGATAATGAATAAAAAGAATGGGTAGAGCTAGCGTGCAGATTATTCAGAGTACATTTAGTGGAGTGTGCGGTTGTGAGTATTCATTAAGCTCATGATGACGTTCTTTCTTTGCTTACGTTTTATCTGTTTGTATGCATCTTGTAGAGTTTGCAGTGCGTTCAGTTCCCTCCGCCACTGTAAAGTGAGGTCTGGGGATTCTTATTTGAAGTAATATTTCGATTAAATTAACCTGAAATTGCCCAAATCAAAGATGAATGCATCCTACCACCGCGTATTAACTTCCTGATTCATCCTCCTCTTCCTCCTCCTGCAACTAAGCACCGCCGTTATCTGAAAACCTACGTTCTCTTCGGTGCGTCCTGTTCCTCCTTGAACATACTTTTTTTATTTTATTTTTTCATTTTGCATTTAATACAGAACAACAGGAACAGAACAGGAAGGTATTTGTTTACCCTCCTTTTGTTTTGAGGTTTGTGTTTGGGCTCAAGATCCTACGGTTGTGTGAAACCTTTAAGGTCACAAATCTCAAAGTAATTCACTGCAGATTGCTTGTGTATGTCCTTCACCCTAAATGGTTTAGAGACATGGATATCTGCTGGTTGGAGAGATTTGATGGTCACTATTCATTCACTTGTTCATCTCTAATCATTTTATGGGAGGTTTATGCTTCTGCATCAATGAGACCTTAACGCCGCAGCCTCCCCTGATATGTAACTGTGTGTCATGACGAAGCAGACCAGAACTGGTAGTAACATGTTTCGTCTTTAGTATTTCCGACTGACTCTTGATCTCTGCAATTTTCAAACTGACTGGACCACGACAAGGAAAGGTCAACCGAGGAGGTTCGGAGATGCAAACATTTGTACGACTCGTCTTTGGTGAAATTTTGAAGACGCAGACGCAAAGAAAAAGATACAGCGGCGACTAGAGTTACAGAGCCACACTGACGAGGGCACAAGTACAAATGTCTCGCATCGACATCGGCTACGTGTGTAGGTTAGAAAAATACTGACCCCAACCCTGGGGGAAAAGTAGCTTGTACACAAACATACAGAGACATCAACATAACATAACACAATGGCAACATCAACATAAGTAATAGCAGCAGTAAGAGCAAATGCAAATAGAGACTGGTAATATATATAAGACGGTATTAACATGCACATCAGTGCAAAAAAAAGGTGAAAAGGTCATTTTTGCATTTTTACAAGGGAACACTTAAACAGTGACTCTGCCCCACAGTACTTTAAAACAGCCTTTAGTGACTAAAACCTACTCACAATATATTTTTTACATTTTTTTACATTGTTGTATTTCTTCTCTTGCTCTTTATCATAATCAGGAAAAAAGATTTTTTAATGTTAATTTTAATGTTTCTTTAATGTTATGTGTTGCTCTTTGCCCTCATGATTCCCCTCGGGGATGAATAATGTTTTTTTTCTGATTCTGATTATAACAGCTAATGGGGATCCAAATAAGCTAAACTATTTTGTTGGCTCATTTGTTTTACTGTGGTAAGATACGCCGATCAGCCACAACATTAAAACCATTAACAGGAGAAGTGAATGACACTGACCACCTTGTGACGATCCACACCTAACAGGTGTATAAAGGGCACAGTAGAGAACTCATCGCATATTTTCATCCACATACTCGGAGTAGATCAGGTTTAATTGCATCCAGGTTGCTTGTATTTGTTCTGTTATTTCGCATCATGACTTGGATCCAGTGTGTTTCGCCACCAGCCATCACTGTTTGTTCTGTATTTACGTGGAACACACCAAAGGCTCAGAAGCTATTTAGCTAACCTGCAAATGAACCGATTCTTCTCCAGCCTCACAACACACAGCTAAAGCCTCAGATTGGAAAGGTATCTGATCTTTTCAGACCTTCCACTTCAGTTCAAAGCTGATCTACACCTCCATCAGAACATTATGGCTGTTTGACATTAAGTCAGAACCGATTCTCCAGTGACGGCGCGTTCATGATCCAGCTGTTAAGCCTCTGTATCCGTGTGCTTCAAGTTTCATTATTATCTTCTTTTTTTTTCTTGTTTTTGCCAAGTCTACATCACTGCAGGGAGCGGAGATCTGTTTACAGATATCTGGGCGTCTAAATTGATTTTCACTAACAAGCGAGTGTTTGTGTAAACCCACAACACTTTGCTTCCCATCAGCGGATCTGTCAGCCTGGCAGCGAGGTGGAGCTTAAAAAGTTTGTTCTTCCCAACAAAACCAAATATCACATTATTAATGGAGAGCACCGCATTGAAACACGCCCGCGAACGACACACCGGCTCACACAGGCTCTTACCTATGGCGTCTCCTTGCTCGTGGACCATGCTGGCCAGATCCTTCATGATTTGACTGACATCCAGCATGTCTCTCTGCAGAGAAAACACAGTATGTGCTCATGTTAGATAGAAGCACTTTATTAATCCACTACTTACACGTGATCATCTTAGCAGAGTATTTAATGATGTGTCCACATATGGGAAACTTCCCCAGGTGCCCCCCGATTGACTGGTAATTGGTCAAAGAGCTGATGTATGTACTGAATATCTGTGAAGGTTCTCAGTCATCCAGGTTATGGGACATGCAAAGGCGTCTGGGACTCATAGAGACAAGTCTATGATATATATGTCCAGTTGCCTTTCTTACAGCAGTTTTTGGATATATTTTCTAGAGCCTACATTTCACATGATGCACTCTGAGGAAAACTACTGAAAATATAAGAAAAATGGTTTGAAAATGAAGGAGATATTATTTAGAAGATCTTGGCAAGTCATTGGCAGATCATTATAAGACTAATAAATATACACTACCGGTAAAAAGTTTTAGAACAGCATCAGTATCCTCTGGACTTCATCCTACAGCAAGATAATGACCCCAGACTTTAGTCCAGGCTCTACCAGAACTACCTCAGGATAAAAACTTGATGGAAAGCTTAAAAACAGGGAGTGGACCATGGCCCAGTCTCTAGACTTTAACCCCATGGAGCTGGTTGGACAGAAGAGTGAAAGCAAAGCTCCCTACAAAATACATTTTGGGTCATATATTGAGTTTTTAACTTTAGTTGTTAATTTGGTCTATGCTTTCAGAGATTTTCAGAGTAAAATAAGACATTAAACTGCATGCATTTCAATAAAAAAAAACTTATCAGCAGCAGTTTTTATATTACAGTAAGTACTGGCATCGCTCTGTACTGTATTTTGTCTATGGACTAAAGTTCTGCACTCTAAAACCTTTAAGCATTAACATAAGTAAAACCAAGAAGTGAAATCTCAATAACAAGTTACAATAGACTATTAGGATGATTTAAGAAGGAGACACTTAAAGTGAGTCAAATTTTCCAACAGTAAAACTTCCTAGTAGGAAGAATTATCTTGGAAGACAAAATATAAAACCCCAAAAAACAAAGAGGCGTATTTCATATTGAGTTGAGATTGAGTTTTATTGCAGTTTTTGCAGTGCAACTCCAATTCAAATAGTTCAGCCAAATATTCACACATGTTCCGCTTGAGCCAGCTGATATAACTGGAGCTTGAGCCCAGTCTGCTGTCCTCCTCCTGTCTTCTCTCTAAATCCACATCACCAGATTCTCAGATACATTTAGAGCAAATTTCATTCATGCAGAACACACACCCAGCACACACTGGGTAAACACTGAAGAAAAAAATGAATTTTACTAAATCATTTTTTTTTCTTTTGTCTTCCAATTCTTCTTCTTCAAAGCTTCAAGTCTTTTGTTCCTAAATGGTTCTTCGTAAGGTTAATGTTTAAATCGTAAAGGTTTTAAATGAACGCAGACGAGTATAAAAATTCTTTGTTGCAGTTTGAATTATCCAGCATGAGTTAGAACCGACGAGAACTTTGTCTTGATTGCCCTGTTAACACAAACCCAACTGTGGTCAAAGGCAACAATTAAAAGTCTTTTATCACAAAAAAAGTATAATCACGTTACATCAAAGAAAGGTGGGAATACCTTAACTAAACACAAAAATCTAAATAAGATTTATTGTGCAGACCCACATGCTCAAAAAAGACAATTGTTCCATATTACAAATTAATTTTCCACAATATACTAATGCTTACTTATAGATATTGTAATTAGATCCAGGTCTTCATCTTTTTCAGGCCAAACTGATGGAGAGATTAAGGAGGGACCTCCTACCTACTGTATGTGTTCTATATTAAACTCAGCCTAGTGCTATTCATAAATATACATTATTATTTTGCATTAAATATTAAGGCATACAAATAACACACAGGTTGAAATATCAGTTTTTCACGTCAAACATGTGCAACAGTAGGGTGAGCTGTTGAAACAGCTCCTGTATCAATGAATGACTGAAAACTGAATGAATGATCTTCTGCCTCCATTCATCCCTTTACTAAAATATGTTGGATTCATGTTAAAGTACATTTAGAGAAATTTTAAGTTATGGGGCAAAATTGTTGGGAAAAATTTAAATATATATATATATGAAAAATGTCGAATCAACCAAAGGTGCTGCGACCGCTCTGCAGTACGTCCGTTTGAAGACATAAAGGAAATGGAGCGGAAGATTCTGGCTGAACGTCCCATCGACTGAAAACTGTTGATATATTGAGAAAACCAGAAAGTATTCCAACTTGAGAAACATTAATTTGTTGCTGTCTTTTGGCCGGGTCTTATTTACCTCTAAAATCCCTCAAAATGCCAAAAGAAACTATTTTCTATTTTTGAAAGGTTTGCACCAAACCTCGCGTGTTGTAAGAATTTCTCACAAAGTTAAACTCTGAATCAAGTTCCTTGTCTGTTTAATTGATAAATGTAATGGATTTGTTTTTAATCCTAAATGTTTGGTGCTTGGCTTGACGGGAAAAAAAAAAAAAAAAACTGTTCAAAGTTTCTGTTCAATTATTTCCCTGTCAGGGCACACAGCAAACTAATTCAGCCATGGTTGACCGCGGCTAATTCTCCACAGTTTCTGAGCTTTGAATCTGCTCTCAATGTTTCAGCTCAAAGCAATATGAAAGCTTATAAAACCTCTGTCTATCTCCTGCTCACAGGTCCCCCCCTTTCCTCCATTATGGCGCCGTGCAATCTCAGCTGCGTTTGTGTAGCCTAACCCACCGGGCCATCCATCACAGGTGGTGGAGATTGCTGTGGAAACTGGCAGCCGCCCTGCCACTTGGCAAAACCTGTTTGAATGGAGCCAAAATGGCCCCTGGCAAACCCTGTGATGCTAAAGACTTTTTGTTTTTGCATTTTTTTTTTTTGCATTTATCTTAAGGCCACCCTGTCCATCACGCCGTAATAGAATAACAAATTTATTCTACCTGGCAAAGCACTGGGCAATCAGGACACATTTCATCATAATGACAGAACAGTGTGTAACCAATTTAGCAAACAGTGTGTGGATATGAATAAGCAGGGACACAGGTGCACACACACACACACACACACACACAGAGGGAAGAGGCAGGGATGTGATGGGTTGGGACCCCTGCCTGAGGCCTGAGTGGGTGGCCAGGCTGCGAGCCAACACTGTGCCCTTTTCCATATTTCATGGGCTTTAAATTCTGCTCATGGCCAATCTAGCAGCCACTGGATAGCGGCGGCGGGCTGGGAACCGGGCCTGGAGATTTTCCTATTATGTTTCAAACAACAGGTTTACTCTAGGAGGGTTTCTTATCACCAAGGGCAAAGTACAGCGGCGCTGCTCGGAGACGGTTTCTGCTTGAGTTCCCGTGTGAAGTTGCAGAGAAGCAGGCGGAGTCGAGGGTCGCTTTCAAATGGGCTCTGTTCTGTGTTTTGGTAGAAAAGAAGAAAGTGCACACTTGTAGCTCCGATGTTGAAAACCAGGAATATTTTAATGAAAAAGTTGGAGGCATAACCGACGTTTCAACCTGGAACTTTTTCTTCTTCTTCTTCTTCTTCACATTGTGTCCTGTTGCTTTGAGGCTTTGCCTGTTGTGTGCTTATGTATGTTGATGGCTAAAACAACATACTGGTGCAGGGCTTTCCCTGGACATTCTGTTAGGATCAAATAAATAACTAAAACTACAGCGGGATAAATGGAGACGCAGATAACTAGGGACGTCCTGTTCGGTATTTATCACGCTGTGGATCATATCATAATGTCTGCGAGCGACACCAGTTACCTAGTTACTCATCTGTGATTCTTTCCGATGACCGTGAGCAAATATTACACCAGACTGTGTGAGAGTCAACACTCTGCAGAGTCTGTGTGTAGTCTCGTCTCAACGTCAGCCGCTAAGTGTGGTGAGGAGAGTGTCTTCTAACAATGTGAGGGTCCATTAGGAGCAGCTACAAAACATTAATTCTTCCTTTTTGGTGCCTCTCCAGCCGGTAGGTAGTGTCTGCTGTGACGGTTACCATGTAGTGCATCCAGTATACAGTATACAGCATACAGTACACAGTATACAGTCAGTCTGTACGAGGACAGAGACTGACCTAGAACATCACAATTCACTCTGCATCATCATCACTTACAGCATGTGGGCAATTTAAGTAACATCTAACATCGCACTGACACATGTTAACTTTTTTATTTTTTTATTTTGTGGAGTATGATCTACACTTCATCAGTCTAGTTACTACAACATTATTCATGTTTTATGTTCTGGGATCATTGTTGATCATATGAGGAAGCTCTGGTCATGTATCTGCAGTTAGTTTTATTAGACAGAGAATTATTTTCCCTTTATCGGAGCTGAGGACAGAGGGTTAGTACTGATGTAGTTGCTGGTGTAGTTGCAGTGGCTCAGTGATTACCCATGTGTCTTAGGGACACGGATGCAATCACACCATTTCAACATCTGTCTCCAATCTATCTCATAGTTGTCTCAAGCTATAAGCTTCCCATCCATCTCAAATGTGTTCACATAGCTACCAGATCCAGCCACAGTGTTCGATGTAACTGAGTAAATTAAAAAAGAAAAAACACTAAAGAAAAGTGACTGGATTTATCGAGATTCTTGAAGACGTTTAATCCAAGTAGCTTCTTCAGTTCTAAAGGACTGGTGGAGGAGTTCGGTGCAGAGAGTGATGCGCAGACAAAACAACACAGATGGTTTGAAAGAGGAGTATGTACAAACTCCTTCACAACCTCTGAGACTGTCGGTGTGTCATGCTCTACATCCTTAGAAACTGCCAGATACACCGATCAGCCACAACATTAAAACCACTGAGAAGTAAATTAGTAGTAAATTAACGACCTTGTGACACTTCAGTGTTGTGCTGGCAAACTTTTGGACCTGGTATTCATTCATGTGGATGTTACTTAGACATGTAGCACTCACCTAGACCAGAACAGACACCCCCACCCCATAGCAATGACACTCCTTGATGGCAGTTAACATGGTGTTGACCTGGCCTCCAAGTTCACTAGATCCCAAACTGATAAAGTATCTG
The DNA here is from genome assembly GCF_022458985.1 of Mugil cephalus. Classification (NCBI taxonomy): domain Eukaryota; kingdom Metazoa; phylum Chordata; class Actinopteri; order Mugiliformes; family Mugilidae; genus Mugil; species Mugil cephalus. The sequence continues at coordinate 24,058,967 of NC_061780.1, read as the reverse complement.
TGGGATGATCCATAGATTGCGCAATTCAGTTCAATAACAATACGAATTGTCGAATGAAGCAGAAATGACGGCGAGAACCTTAACCTCATATAACCCATTTGCCTAAAGCCGACCGGGAAGAGACAGAAAGAAAGAGAAGGAAGTGGAAAGAACAAGACAAACGTACATCTGACTAATGCATGTGCTACTTTTAGAACTGACCATGACAAGGATCCAGGATCCAGGGTCAGTGCCAGTCGGTGCAGTGGTTCAGACGTAGTGACTGAAGCACTTTACTACAACGTCTAGATTTATGAATGACAGGGAGAACATGTATAATGAATGAATTCATATTCTGCATATATGTTACAAACCTGTGAAATGACCACCGCCCTCTAGACTGTAGAACTGGATCACAAGATCACCTGTATCTGTATGTTTCACAGGGGCACCACCAGAAAGTACAGGGGCACAGGGGCAAAGGCCCCCCATCACCACCTAAGTTAGACTGTCACCTTTTTTTTCTTAAGCGTATGTAACGTTTGTCATCAAAGTCAAGGAAAGTCCACAAGAGGTGTTGGCAATTCAATCTGAATCTGTAGCAAACGCGTGAGGGCAGTTCTCTCCAGGCTGAACGTCCCGTATAGGGATCAGTAAGATATTGGCGCTGGGACGGCAGCCAGAGAATCAGACTCGTCCTCAGCTCACCTCCAGCTCCTCCTGTTCGTCCTGCTGTTGTTACTGTTGCGTGGCACTGATGAGGTGAACACACTTGAACAAATGAAAGGCGCTAAGGGTCGGTATATTTTCATACGTCTAAATTGTCAGGCCTCGATTCATCTCTTCTAACTGACACCGGGGCCGCTGCCGAGACGGGAGAAACACAATTAAACTTGAGGCCAACATAAAAAAGAAAAAAACAATAAAGAATAGAGGCACGACAACGACTCTGCACTGGCGCCTCAGTCACTTGTTACCTAGAGTAAACCCTGTTCTAGCCTTTCAACCCAGCTGCAGATTTAATGAGCATCCGTCGTGTGATTATTCTATTATACCTCTGTCTTGAAAACCACGCTCTCTTTATTAACGGTAAATAATTTTCGTGGCGCAGTTTGATATCTTTCAAGGTATCGTCACAATGAAGGTAATTTACTATTCAATATACGACGGCGAGCAGCGGGGATTGAATAAAGTGCTGCACGCCGAGCGTCAGTCTCTCAGCGAGAGTTTCATGCAAAGGCTGCAGTTTATAAAGGCCAGCAGCAAACACTCATAAGGCTGTGAGGGAGGGACTGTCAGGTCAGCACTTTGCTTATTTATTTAAGCCTTTTACTTTTATTAGAATATTTCTGTGTTGCTTAACTAAACATGGATCCTTTTTAGTTGATTTATACATTTAATCAAATTTGTTCCATTGGTGTTTGATTTCTAATTATTCTCTCTTTTCTGAGGTTTTCTTTTCTGTGGAGCTGGTGCTCAGAGAGCGCGTACTTGAACGCCACATATGCATCAGGTGCTTCCACTTTGGACTACAAAATGTAGTATTTAGAGAGGGAGAGCCTGCTGTTGTATTTTCATTTTTGTTAAGACTAATAACGGAAACATTGAAGTTATTGTATTTAAAAGGGTTTAATTCAAAAACCCTTTGTCTCTTGTAGTTTCTTGGTTTGGTTATTTGCATCTTAGAGATGGTTATTTAAGATCATGCATTAAGGCATTCTGACACTTTTTTATAGATAGTCTTTTTTATCAGTATCACTGCTGCCAGGTTTGTCAGGTTGGGGTAGGTTTTATGGTTGGGCCTGAGGCTGGGGGGCAAAAAAAGCTTTTAATTAACAAAGCAGACAACAGGTGATGCAAAATTCCAAAATCACAAGAACGTAGAAAAGAGGTTTTAAGTCCAAAACGTCACACGGAAACAGAAGGCATGCTAGAGGACGAAAAACGCTGAGACAACAACATGGAAGGAGAAACCAATCAGCACTCAAAGGAAAACATGGGGAGGAACACCAAACAGGAAACTAAGAAACTTAGCAAAATAAAACAGGAAACTCAAAACATGATCATGAAGAACAAAAAACAGACAATCGGAATTGTGACAAGGTTGTGTTTTTATCAGAGCTCTGAATTCTGCTGTTTGAGGTCATCATTATGCTGATCTCATTCTGTGGGGGTAAAACATCAATCCCCAACAAAGACTTACACAACAGGGCATGAGACAACCAGCCAGAGTGTGGAGCTCTCCCCTTGTGCCTGCAGAGGGAAGTGTGGCACAGCAGAGCACTCCTGTCAGCCTTTTAGTTTTTTATTTATTTATTTATTTTTTTTAAGGTGAACCCGGCTTCAGTAATAAGAGCCGATTAGGAATGCAAGTCAGCCACGAGGAGGAAGAGTAAGCGCTTAGAGGCAGCGCGACCTCTGAAGAGGCGTCTGGGAGATTTGGCCGTTTTCACACCTTGTTTGCTCCGGGAAGTTACGTGGAACTCTGAAGTGTTTCATATGGAAAAAAAAAAATGGCGAGACCTCGCTGCATGACGAGTCTACGAAACTGAGCTGAAGCCTCGTCCACTGACTGAGCTCGACATTGATCACCATACGCTGTCCGTTTACACATACAACTGAAGGTTGAAGGTTGCTGCTGGACCCAAACTAAAATGTAATTTTAATGAATTTCTCGTGCATTTTTATTGAATGTGGAATTCTTTTATGATGTTCAGTTTTAATCATGAATGAAGGTGACGGAATTATTTTAGTGTGGTAATTTAGGGCTACATGGGACATGGGAGCACCCTCACATCCTGCTTGTTCGTGCAAATTCTAAGTATGCAGATGCAAACCTCGTCATTCACCTTCGACGGTTAGACGCCCGTGCTTTGGCGTGATTGTGATTGGTGCGTTGCCATTCAGTCTTAATGAATTTCTCATGCATTTTTATTGAATGTGGAATTCTTTTATGATGTTCAGTTTTAATCATGAATGAAGGTGACGGAATTATTTTAGTGTGGTAATTTAGGGCTACATGGGACATGGGAGCACCCTCACATCCTGCTTGTTCGTGCAAATTCTAAGTATGCAGATGCAAACCTCGTCATTCACCTTCGACGGTTAGACGCCCGTGCTTTGGCGTGATTGTGATTGGTGCGTTGCCATTCAGTCTCGTGCATCATCTTCTCAGGCCTCCTCTTAAAGCCAATCTGTGGTGGCTGTGATTCAGAGGGAGCAGTGATCCCCTAGAACCCATGTGTTGAATACTTTACAGTCCGTGCTTGTCTGTGGAGTGACTGTTTAGAATTCTGTGACCTGTAGACACTTGTTTTGTGGCTGTAAGGCCTCGTCTCAACACTTTTTCAATCTTGATAGTAATTTTCTTGTGGAGGCGCATTTAGTTTAGTTTCGTTTAGTTTGAAAGTGCAGAGCTAAGGCTGGACAAGAGAGTGCGGTTAAAACAAAGAAATTATTTAGTTTGTTCCATTTGATCACAGAAAACCATAAAACGTTCACAAAAACCATTCACATCTGGTTTAATGTTGCTTAATGGTTCAATGCAGAGCTGGGTCAGAACAGCCGCATCACACCCATGTGAACAAACCTGGTGAAAAGTAGGTAAAGAAACAGCGTTTCAGCCAGTAGGGAGTAACCACCTGTAGCTGAGCTTAAACATCAGCTGTGTGTATTTCCAAGTTTAACGCAGACATTTTTGTTTTATTACAGCGCTGAGCAGAGAATGTGTTTACTGACGTTCACAGTATTCACGTCTCAGAATGTCAGCTGTGAAATCATGAGTACTGCAACAGTTTACATGAGTCACATGCGGTCATGCCACTCAGCCTGAAGTGTGCTGCACTCAGCACTGAATTTAAATTTGGACTCAAAGTTTATATAAACAGTTGCTCTTAAAATTATTTGGGCTCCTCAGAATTTTCTACACTTTTGCACTGGACTGTTGGATTTTCACACAAGTCCTGAACATGGATAAAGAGAATCCAGTCAAACAAATGAAACAGATGCTTCTCTCTGATTACAAGTAAAGATGTAAACAAGTCCATCTGTTTAAAGTGTTTTTAAAAAAATCTGATCCTATACAATGCCACAGATAAAGGAGCTTCCTGAGGAACTCAGAAAAGGAGTTGTTGTAGCGTATCAGGCAGGAAAAGATTACAAAGCCATCTCTAAACATTGATCTAGTGTTAATGTTCATGAATTTCACCATCAGGGGAACACTGGACTATGGTGTGATGGTGCCAAGGACAAAGACACTGGTCACCAAAAAGAGCATTAGAACATTTCTGCCAGTCTGCAGTTTGATCAACATCATGTGGACAACTGGACAATTTAGATTATTGCACCTAATAGGACACTTTCTCTAACCTCACACTGAGACACTTTGGTTAAAATGTCTGTATATAAATACTTGTATAGCTCATGTAAATTGGACTGTATGATTTTTTGTAATTCTTTACTATCTCATTCTTATTCTATTTTTAAGATTATTTCATTTTATTCTCATGTCTGTGTCTGGTTCATGTACATTCTTTCTTATCTCATGACTCTTGGACAAAACAATTTCCTCGTGGGGATCAATAAAGTGATCTTGAGATGATTTATAAAAACACTCAAGATGTCAGGGTGTTGACATTGACCTGGCCTTCATTAGATCCCAAACTGATAAAGTATCTGTGGGATGATGCTCAGAGGCCCCTCCACTCAACCCACAGGACCCTAAGGCCCCCCACTAACAACATCATGTTTCCAGACACCACAGGACACCCTCAGAAGGTCCATGTCCATTCTCTGATGAGTCACAACTGGGGGCACAAAGCAGAACTATGCAAATTTAATAAGTTGGTCGTAATGTTATGACTGATTGGTGTAGATGCATAACTAATGCATCAAAAGAGGAATTGAAAATTTGTAAATGTAATACTTTAATTTGCATGTGGTGCTCATTTGTAAACTGTTTTGGAGGCAGAAGAGAAACCAACACAATATTAGGAAGGTGGTCTGATCAGTGTATATAGTACTATCACAGTAAGACTCAGTTTCTACTCAAAGGAAAGTTCATGTAGTGTAATAATCTAGCTGCATAAAGGTTCAACATTGCGATGCCAGCAGACCAGAACATGTGGTGTGGTGCTGAGTGAGTTGGGGGGGTTGTTGTGTGTCAGGTGTAGTTTGGTTTAGGGAGCATGTCAACGGACTCCGTCATGTCTATTGCGATTTGTCAGCATTCTGTGACGTACCCACTCTCCACAGGCACATTAGTCATCTTTCTCCGTCAACGCTTGTCATTTCAAGTTCCATCTGTTCCCACCACATACCGGCGAATCCGTATCCATAGCCAGCAAGGCAAGGGAGGAAACTACTTCTTTTACTATTCCGCGCTCTATAGATCAGTGTGCGAACCTCAGCTGATGTAAAAAATCATCAACGCTTATCAGTTTAAATCCCACGGTGAGGCAGCAGCGGATGCGTTTGTTCCAGCAACGGTGACTTCAGATGCGCGGTGCACGTATTCAGATGGTTCCCGACGAGAAATCCTTTCAACGCAGTGAGGTGTTGAGTCAAAACAAAAAGGCTCGCTGTCTCCTTAACAACGGCGACGGAGAGCTCCATGCTGAGTTATGGACCTCTTCGTCAACTCCACCCCCACTACATATGGAGCAGCCATGTGGGCCTGAGAAAATGCCCGGGTTCCTGATGCAGCTTATGTAGCTCCTTGGCTTACATGCAACCTGTGTTACGCAACCCACCCAGCATGTTCAGTAGAAAAGGTACCTCAGCTCACTTAATTTGTTCTCAGAGTTGTTTTTTTTGTGTGTGTGTGTGTGGGTGTGTGGGTGTCATGTGTTTCTGCCTTTGATATTTAATTGAAAAACTTTTTAACGTGTGCAGTACAACACAAACTCAATTTCGAGCTAATTAACCTGCTATGCTTTCAAAACATCCTGATTTAAGTTAACATACGGTACGTCTTCTCAGTTTAAACCATTATCAGTTCAAGAACACTCGTGATGCTCCTTTCACAAAGGCACCGACACTGACTAGAAAACAGACAAAGCTCTTCACGCTGACCAAGGGCGGTGGAAAAAGGTTTGCATTGTAGCAACGTTTGAAGAGTTTCGTGTAGCATATGATTTTATAATGGCATATGTCCTCTTTCAGTATGAGCTTGAACTCTTATCAGTTCGATGCCACCTGAGGAACTAGTACCACAAAGGGACCAATGCTGACTATGTTATAGAGTGGACTCCTCAGACTGTTCAACAGTGGTGGCTCAGTTCTTTCTCTGGAACCAGAAAAAAAAAGCCTACAGAGAAGAACTCAATGGATCACTAGAGATGGAACATGCATTCACTGAAAAGGAAGCATAAATCATATCATCTAAACTAATCAACTATAGTTTCAACGATGACAATCTGAACTTACATTAGTTAATTAATTTCTTCTTCTGCTTCATTAGTGTTTTTTTTTCTTCAGATGTTTTGATGCTAAAAGGCGACGCTTCAGATTCTGCTTGCTTTCTACAGTATTATTGCTAATTTGATGACTTCCTAATAAACCAGACTAGAGGGTAGGCCAGGGAGGAGAAGATTGGAGATTTGAGCCATTAAATGTTCTTGCAATAAACACTTCATCACAGATATGTTTGGATTTTGGTGTTGTAAGTGCACATCAATTAACACGCTTGTGCATCAGTCCATACACGTCCACCGATTGGCCCGTCGGTGGAAGTACAATTTTTTAAATATTTTTTTACTCAAAATCAAGATGGCCGACAGAGAGCCAGAAATGCCAAGTACCTTGGGAATTTTGTCTACTTCAACAGCAGGGCACCACTGCAGGTAAAAAAAAAAATTAAAAAAAATGCTGGCATCAAGTAAGAATTAATATAACTGTTAACGTTTCTGAATATTTATTTTATACTTGGAGAAATGTGTAATTATTCATGTGAGTGGACAATTTTGTAACGTCTAGGAAAATGGGTTCCTGAAAATAATTCAATTGCATCATTTTTTATAAAAACACACAGGAAAAAAATCTTGCCCAAGGTTCCCGTAATTCATGCATGAAAGGGCCAGAGTAACACGAGTTAGCTTCAGCTAAAGGTAGCTAGCTGATGTTAGAAACGAGGTTGGGTTTACCACCTCCACCTAAAAACGTAGCCCTTAAACAATGACAGCAGTGCCCCCGAAACTAGGGCTTCTACTACACTAACTACACTTGATAATCTGCTTGCTTTCCACAGTGTTATTGCTAATTTGCTCAATTCTTGACAAACCAAAGTATGGGGCGGGACGAGGACATAATCACAAAAGAAGGTTGGATTTGTCTTATGCTACATCAACTTAACCTAACAACATAATCACAGCCCTAAAAGGCTGACTGCAGTTTCTCTGAAACCGACATTAAATCAAAGTGAACTAATTAATACTCTCTTTTGCTTCTTGTGCTTCACATCCCAAAACATTAAGAGACTCTCAAAATTAAGCTCAAAACCTGCAGTTTCTCTTTATATCATAGTTTTTCTTTTAGCTAAGAGATGTTTTAAATACTCTTGTCTTGAAACTGAACGGAGATGAACTGACTTTTGCTGCATCTCTGCGGCCATTTTGGACTAATGCTTTACCCTTATGAAAACTATGAATTAATATCAGAGTAAATTCAAAGGGGGATACACTCTGTACTCCGCGTCGTTCTAAATTTATTTCGGATGCAGTTTCTTGGAAAAGGTGGGAGGATTGTCAGACCCGGAGAAGAGCACTCCTCCAATCAGGTGCAGCGAGGGGTCATGCCGACTTCTGAGTGAAATGTTACGCCAATAATACATTGTAATCACGAGAGAGACGATAAGACACACAGTTATGTAGAGATATGGATGATGAAAGTGGCCTGGACAAAGGACAAATAAGTTTATCTGCCATACTCTGTGATGCTCGACTACCCCCCCACCCCTCCCAACCCTCTCTCACTCTCTTTGATAAGTGTGCTTAATGCTGATATGAAATTCTCCCCACATCTCCCGCCCGAGCCCAAAGGCATCGGGCAACAGGACACAGTGTCACTGCCGCAGCAGAAAAACTGTTAAGCAGATTTACTTGCACGCTTGCTGGTGAGGAAAGGGGGGAGGAACAGGGGGGAAAAAAAGATGACATTTTTCCCCTCACCGACCGTATGAGAGACATCTCTCTCTTTTTTTTCGCCCTTACCGAATAAACGGTTTATAAATGTAAAATCATGTTTCCTCTCTGGCGGTAGCCCAAGGACCAAACATCCCTGAATAACGTGATGCCAACAGCGGAGCCTGAAGGGCAGCGAGGAGAATGGGCTGGAAATATCAAAGACAGAGGTTACGGTCCACCAAGGCACAACCTGATATCTCTTTCACCGCAGAAACACACAGCCGAGGCAGGAGGCAATACTGATGATTCACTCTTAGTTACCGTGGTGGCGGGGCCTAAGAGACGGCAAATCTGTCCATCTGGCCCCGACCAAGATACACTATCAAGGCGGCCGCTGGCCAGATTGCTATGGAATTAGCTGTTGTCCCCGGAGGATGATTCCTAATAATTAAAGTCACCTTTGAGTTTTAGTCGAGCGTTATCTTTACAATAAGTTTCCAGAGCTGCTCAATTCACATCATAAAATCAGACGGAGCAAAGAACAAATAACGGCAGATGGCTCCGAATTTTGTAAATTCATGCTTCACTGAAAATCCCGTCTTCAATTAGCATAGAGATTTATCCGAGGCTCAAGTATTTATAATAAGTGCAGAGCCTCAGTTCTTATCAGAATGAGTCTGATGAAGTCCAGTAAAGCAATCGATCAGATATCGAAGGAAAAACAACATTAACAAAAAAAGTTTCATTTTAAAATCTGTTCTGGACTATCTCACACAGATATTTTACAATGTGCTGTTACAGGGATCCATTGGGCTGTTATTCTTCCCATCAAATACACTGTGATTGATCTCTCTTTCCACTGATGTTGGTGGGGTTTAAGCCAGAACAATGTCATGTTAAGATTTGGTCATAGTGTTTTTCTAATCACCAGATATTAGTCTTAGCTCTTCAACATCTCGTCTTAGTCATTGTGGAATATTTTTCTCTCAAAAGAGACTGCACATTAGACTCATAGACGGGATATTCCCTCGTTATTTCTTTATTTACCTGCGTTCACAATAATGTTCTTAAGTGTAAGAGAGAAATTTACATAGTCACAGATTAGCAGGAACCTGAACCGGAGAAGAATCAGACTCTGAATGTCGCCGAAGGCTGATATTCTCATTACGCTGAATGAGCCAGTCAAACCATTAGCTTCCATGTGGAAGCAGAGGAAACATGAAGCCCTTCTGATTATCAGGGCTAATAACAAAATGCTTTTCCAAATCCACTGTAACACACTCCCCGTCAGATTGTTTCTGATGAAGCTGTTAAAGTCATATTGTTGACTGGAGTGATTTATCTGGTGGTGTTTTTCTACTACACCTGTCTCCACTGAAGGGTAAACCTACGTGAATAGATTGTCCCGAGGATACATTAAAAGGACAGACACGCTACGCTTTGGGCTATTTTTTCCTCTCTCTTCCTACTGGGCCAGGTGTGGTATTCAGATTCCCCTTGAAAGCTGTCCTCTGTTATGCCCTGAGCTTTTTTCTTTCTTTCTTTTTTTTCTCCTTTTTATATGAATTCATTTTTGATGAAATGATCGCCGGTGCCAAAAGCACATAAAGTGCAGCTGTGGGGATTTGAATGTGCTGCGGAGGTTGGATACTAATATTCTAATTTCTATCTCTTGTCAGAACATGTGGAATAATGTGATGACACTCAAGGACACGGTGTCCAAAAAAATTCAATTGCTAGACCTCGAGGGTGCTCGGTGCCTTCCCATGCTTTGTCTTCAAACGGGTTTCAACAAGGTCGCTACAGTAGCATGATGTTGGTATCGACTATTCAGTTTTAAAAAGTCGATTCAATTCTTCGAATGATAAAAAGTGCATGTAAAATATTTTTAATTCAGTAATTTTTGCTTTATATGAACATTTTGTTTTAGCTCAAATTAGCTCCAACAGAACTAAAACAATGATTCTTAATGATCCTCTGACTTTCCCTCCAGTGTAGGGGAGTCAAACTCATTTTAGTTCGGGGGTCACATGCAGCCCAACTTAGGGATAGCAGTTATTTTCATTGACAATTCTTCTGTATTTCTGTATTTTTCACCACACTTTGCAAATCCATGCTGCTGAGGGCCAGATTAGACCCACTGGTGGGTTGCTTTTGATCCACGGGCCGCATGTTTGTCGCTTGTGCTATAAAGCAATCATTCAATATATATCTGCCCAATTGTTCCAATCTGAACTCATCCCAGCCGGGACCGGTGTAAAATGTTCAACTTTATAAAAGTCAAACTTGCCTTTATTCAGATTTAGAAGAGTGGTCTCGTTCTGAAACGACAGCACCATAAACACGATGATCTACAGACTAAACTAAAAACACACAAACACACTAGCACCAGTGTAATTAAAGAGTCTTTCAAGTGCAGAAACAAACTGTTTAGTAATTCATGGCTTTTGTATTTCGTAAAGCAGAAATCATGGGGTTGTTGCTTTGAGGTACACTTCAGTATATTATGTATATAGCACATGGTGTAGTATGTAATGTAGTACTTACTAGTACTCATAGAATCTAAATGCCAGCTTGGATGATGCCTTCACTAAAACTCGGAAATTCTATATTCCAACTCAGAAATTCCAGACTTCTGATATACCTCTGTTAAACTGGGAGGAGTTTGGTATATTGTCACCGCTACCTGAATATTAAAATATGTGTAGCAGGTATTTATTTTTATTTTGGAAGCAGTAATTTCCAAGTTTGACAAGTCAGAGCTATTTTTTCCCAAGTTGTCTTGAATGCAGCATCAGCTGTCTGTATGTACTATGGGCAAAATCATCGTGACGCCACCCATTGGATTCAAAATCTTTAAAATGTAGCCCGAAGGGGGTGGAGCCTGCAGTCACCATGTTGGATGAGCTTTACTCCGCCCACACTCGGATACTCCAAATATGGGCATAAGGGGCGAATACCTTAAGGCCTGCACTTACAGTCGGCTACATAACCATTAAGACCATTAGGAATGTTAAATCTCCAAGTTCAAACCAATCATCATTTAAAAGACTTAGTATCGATTTGTATTCTTTGATTGATTTATTTTAAATATATACCATTCCCTGCAACCTCCAGCCTCTCGTTAGAAATGTCACTGCGATGCAAAACATAACATATGCTCCATCTCTGAGCCGAGCGCCATCAGACCTGAGAAATGATTGGATTTAAAAAGTACGACTTCGGAGAAGAGCTCGACGAATTAAAGCCGCGTGCAAGATGTGAAACTTGAGGTAAGATGTTGTGGAAAATCCCACAAATCCGCAGAACCAATGACACATTTTGTGGAAATCTCTTTCCTAAATGAGCAAAGTTGAGACAAAAACTGAAACATCTCTAAATAAATCGTATCAAATCTGGACCTTGTAAATCAGCTTTGGATAAATTCAAGGAGTCTGCAATGATACTCAGCCCTGAAAACCAGAGTTAATATTTTTACACATCAAGAAGCTGGAGGTTATAGGGGACATTCACATTTGATTGTATTTAGATTTTACTAGTATATTTTTTTACTGTAGTTTCAATAGATAGATAGATAGATAAACCTTAAATATCAAAAATCCCAAATTATATAACCAATTTTGGGTAATTACCTGCCTCAGAGTGATCCAATTATTATTCATTATAAATAATACACAGTATATTGGCAGCTTATTAACAATGAGCACATTTTTTGGTTTTTATTTTTTTCTGATGGGAAGAAGAAGCATGGCCTAGCCGCGTCCATTAGTGCCACTTGGAAACATGTGCACGAGATTTTTATTTATTTTTTTTTCCTGCCCGTGCTGCCGAATGGTGGAGCTTTTTATTATTATCATTACGATTGCTATGTGCTTGTGTTTTTTCTATGAGGGTCGCCATACGAAATGAGTCACTTCTATGTGAAGGACCACCAGCTCATGCATTCTGCCCACCGTGAAAAGCCTTGGTTATTATTTACCCAGATACCCACCATTATATGTGCACTTTCATAGATTATAGCTCAAGGATTTGCAGCTCTGCGTCTGCTGGAGCAGCGAGCAGCCTGGGAAAAACCCCTGAGAGACTACCGTCGACTTCCGCCGAATCCACCGCAACTTGCCATCGCAGCTGCAGCCGGGAAGCCTCGACAAAGCTCACACGTACAGTGCATCCAGTCTCGGAGGAAGGCTAAATTAACCTCAGAACCAGAGAGAGGAGCTGATAACGATGACAGACACCAGGGTCTGCTGGTCCTCGGGGGAGGGTGCGCGCTAGAAAAGTGCGATGTGCCGAGACTCGCAGCAAACTGATTTAGTGGTATGTGAGGGAAGGGTGTTTGGACGGCGAGGAGGGAGGCACGGAGGCGAAAAAGCACATTGTCAGATACTATCACTCTCCCCAAAGGAACAACGTCAAGCCCCTCAACACCTGCCTGATCGCTGACGATGACATTTATCCGCGCTGCTATGACTAAAGCGCGGGCCAGACGACCCTGTCTGAACACCAATCATCTGCCCGGCCCATCCCGGCTGCAGCGCTGAAATGAAGCTGTCACTCGCGCCGCGGCTCTTTCATTGTGTGTCACTCTGCGGGGAGAGATTGATGCTCTTCCCTTTTTTCCGCGCTCCCCATTCAGAACTCGGCTCCCGCGGTGGGATTAGCTGATTTGAAATGTTGATGAAGTTCAGACAGCTCCAACTGGGCACCGAGATACGTCTTCATTATGCCGCAAAGTACTCCTAAAACATTATCATTATCCTTCAAACTGCTGCATGGCAAGCTGCGGCCCAGAGCCGGACTGCCTGGCATAGGCTTGTCGTTTTAAAAGCAGACTGCGGCGGCATGTGTCAGGCTTCTGCTTGCTTTGATTCAGCCATATACCACTGGAATAGCTTGTGAAGTTTTATAATCGTCTGCAAAAGTTTTCCTCAGCAGATTTTGCACAAGCAGAGCGGCGGCGTTCAATAAGGCCTGGGCATCGGGGAGCGCACAGGAAACAGAGTGAAACGAAAGGAAATGGAGGGTTAATCAACTATTAAATAATGTGATTATAAGGCAGCGCTGCTTAAAAGTAGTTATATCCCGACTGGCCACGACCAATAAATCTCAGAGTACACCAGCGAATTCAAAAAGAATATGTCAGGACATCTGTCCATCGGATGAATCCTAAGAGAAACTTGGTAATATAGAGGGACAACGACCCCAAGCACACACGTCATTCTACAGAAGAACAGTTAAATAAATGTATTGGGATTGACCAATACAGTCAAAGTATGTTGTGGAAGGACCTGGAGCAAACAGCTAATGTCAGGAAACTGACCAACATCTCAGAACTGAAGTGGTTCTGTTCTGAGGAATGGGCTATAAATTCCTCCAAGTCGTTCGGAAGGGCAGATCAGCAGTTACCGGAAACATTTAGCTGATGTAAGGGGGTCACAGCAGATAATGAAAAAAAGCATTCACTTACTTTCGCACAGATATGTACAAATGATTCATTTTTCTTGAATAAACAAATGCAAAAGTTCAGTTTTTTTCTAAATAGATATATCGATCATGCATACTATATAACAAAATACTCACTATATTATATACACAATATTTACAACAATTACTAAAATAGGTGCATTGAAATAAGTGAATGCCAAAAAAAGAATGTACAGAGTGTTACAGCACAATATTTCTTCATTTCCCATCTGGCTATAGTGCAGCCCTGCATAGCACAGGAACATATATCAGAACTACACATCTAATGATGCTGATGTTTCCTGTAGGAGATGGTGGAGACCAAAACCAAGGAATAACTATGAAAATCGCAATAATTGGGCAAAAGGTACAACTCAGACAAATAAATGATGTTTTGTTGCCACTTGAAATGAAAATATGTTATGCTTTCGCTGCTTTTATGAAAATAGGAAACTGCTCAACAGATGGACGTGTACACAGAGGGCAATATTATGTCTGGCCTCCAGTTAAATACTTTACTTTTTTGTAAAATTGCCAACTAGCTCATATATTCAGAACGACAAAAGTGCCGCTGCAGTTTCCCCACAAAGGGAAACATTGTCAGTTAAAATATATTTGGAACCCGACTCCGTCTGGTCAGAGAGCAAAGAGCGACCTCATCGCAAAGTGGATTCATCCATCTGAAAAAAACACCTGCACCACCTCAGCGATATTTAAGACACGACCTGAACACCGCTGAGTTCCTGCGGCAAGAAGCCTCAAAAAGTTAAAGTCAAGAGACATTATGATTCCAAACACACGCACCAAGGTAAAAGGAACAAACAAGTCTATATAAGCATCTAGTAATTGGGCAGCATTCAATATCCTGCAGCAGCATGGGGGGTTCTGTGACAAAATACTAATAAGCTTTTGGAGGTGGGAGAAGTAGACGGAGCATGTGTGAGTTTCTAGTTAGTAACGTGGCTGTTTTGGCTTCCTGTGATGCAAAATGTGAAGAAAACAAACAATCTGTTTTCTTTTTTTTTTTAATTTTTTTACTTTTTCAATTCAGCTGCTTGTATCTGAGACACCGGGCTAAATATTAAATGGCTGGAGCATTTTATTTCTGTTGCATAAGATATAATGATCGGATTCACCCTGGAAATAAAAAAAAAAAAAAAAATGCCAGTTATCGTTTCTCATCAAACACAACGGTGCAGGCGGTTTAATGGTCCTGAGAGAATATCAGCATGGAGGCTGGAAATCACAAGGACGCTGCCGGTCTCGTTGTGCGTCTATGTGCGTGGGGACAGGCAACTTTAAATGAGTCCTGCAAAATATGTAAATGCCTCTCGTTTTATACAGCTTTTTATATCAACAAGTGTTACTTAACAGGCCAAAACAGGTCACTGTGCGTTCGTGGTAATGAAGGAACATGTCACTCAGTGCAGCGGTGTGACTGTATTTTTAATTAAGTCGCTTTTTAATTAAATCAATTAGGCACAAAGACATAGGGGGGAAAAAATAAAACCAGGCTTTGGTGCACACACAGCGCTTGTTAGTTCAAACTATTACACGTTGTATTGGGTCTTTTGACAGGATACAGAATATTAAGATACGTCAGTATCCTGGTCATGCTGGTTTTTACTGCTTCCTAGAAAGGGATCAGTAAGCGTATATCAAAATTAGAATGATAAAAAAGACGTGTTTAAAACCAAACACTTCCCCCACACAAATTTCCTTAAATAGTTTCACGCATCTTTTCCCTGCAGGGAGCGTTTTGGATTTGGATTTTTTGGAGTGGTATCACTGTGCATCTGCTGTGGTGTGGATTGTGTAAATGATTCCCAAAATATAAATACATATATAAAATAGTGTCTAGGTAGGGACTAGGTTTACCAGTGTTAGGATTTCTAATCAACCTGCAAAATGTTGCAAAAAAAATAAAAAATCGTCTAAATGGCGACTAAGTTTACCCGTGTTAGACTATTTTTCATTTATTTTTTTTATTTTTTGAATCATTTTACAGGTTGATTAGAAGTCCTAACACTGGTAAACTTAGTCTCTACTTAGGATTTCTAATATCAACCTGCAAAATGTTGCAAAAAATGTCCTGAACTGGCAGTAGGAACTGATACGGTCTTAGACTAGAATCCATGAAGCAGGGCAAGGCTACCAACGGCGAGATTGTACCAGGCAACTTTCTGATCCCCGCGTGTGATGAAGTCGGCCGGTCAAACACTATGAAGTAGGTAAAAAATGAGGCATGTTCTTACTTCGATCTGAAGCAGGGCCTCTTCTCTCTGACGAAGCACCTCCACGTCCTCCTCGCTGATTTCAGACAGGAAGGCCTGAGCTCCTGCCTCTGAGCCTGTGGCTTCTCCAAACAGTGGGCCCTCCTCCATCGGCCCGGAGAAGGGGGTCTGAGGACTCTGTAAAAAAACAATACAAATCAACAACCATGCACACACTGTTCAGACAGACAGAAGTCAGACCTGCATCTGCTCCCTGGTGATGGTGATATAGTAGTGACCCTCCAGGTTACTGCTATATCGCCATCATCCTGAACATTGGCTTATTTCTGTGATTTTTGCTGGTGGAGGGGCATTTTATTGCATGCATATATCTTCAGCTAATCTATTACTACATTTACATGTTACCCATTATGTTAGCTAACCCTATTCATTTTAAATATTTGATTTCAACTAGCCCCCTGTAGCTAACATGCCTTGTGGATACAAGAGACCTACGTAGCTTTCATGTCCACACTCAATAGCGCTCGATACATTCTGTCTTTGTTAATCAAATTGTAATTTCAGGACTTTTGCTAATTAGCTATGGTGAGCTAGCCCCGGCGGCTAGCTCTAGTTATCCGGCCAACAGCCGCAATATCAAAGACATGAACACACTTCCGCCACAAGTTTAATTAATACTACACTCTGCTCTACCTCCCCTGAGGAAATGTTAAATTATACACTGTACTTGTTTTTATAAAAATTTTTTAAAACTCTCACGGCCCCATTGGTCCGCTTTACAGAGCGGTTGGCATGGCGACGGCTCATCGCCGTTATGTCCCATCCTGTTCCTATAGCTTCAGATAACTAACTAAAACAAAAGGTACGCACAAAATTGACACCTGAAGATGCATCGACATTATATTAAATACTTAAAATGACAGAAACCATCATGGAAAATGTATCTGACATTTAGTTTGCTTGGTTTTTAGTCCCAAGTCCCATCCGCTAACATGGAGGTGGTGGAGCTTATGACCTATACTACAACTAGTCACCAGAGGGAGCTCTACTGGCAAATATCTGCCAGGCCAATCAAATCATTTGGCTGGGATTTATGCAATGATGGACAGAAAAGACAGAAGTTGTGTAACTGTATCTAGTACTTGTTAAATAACTAAAATTTTACGGCAATTTATTTAATTTTCTACATTGTATTCTTACTTTCTTTACTTTTAATTAATTTTCTATATACTTTTACATTGTTATTTAATTTTACTCTTCATGCAACAGTTTATGGGAGCAACTGCCAATTGATCAATAAAGTATTGTGATTCTGATACACAGTACATCACCTGAGGTGAAAACATATGTTTACAGCTAAATGTATTGGTTGTTTTTTTGTCCTTTTACAGAAACAGCACATAAAGAAACCTCTCTGTAAATGTACAAGTATGTGTGTATCCCTGGCTTAAAATAAAATATTTGAGTACTTCCACAATTACTTCTTACTTATGTGTACACAGAAGCTGCTGCAATGATGCTAGGAAAATAATGTGCATTTCACTTATAAAAGTATCCACTCGTCTCCTATGTGTTTGTTACAGTAAGAAATGGTAAAGACACGAAGGTTGTGCATTTTTCAAAGTATCCTGGAGCTGCAGTTGGTATCTAATATGACAGTTTTCATTTAGCCGAGTCTTTTTGGGATGCTAACACATGTTAGCTTAGCGTAGACCTTTGTATAGGTCGTCTGAGAGTGAGGCTACGCTCTGTGAAAGCCCACACTTTGTGCCTATATGTCTCTTCCCTTTACTTTGATTTAGGTTGCATTGTGTAACAAAGAGGCCCGCTTGGCTTTTTTGCATTGCTAATGCGTTCCACCTTTGCGTGGCTGAGTGCACAGCTAATTCACAGCAGAGGGGCGACTGTGGGTCAGGGCGCAGGGGCCGAGCCGGGCTGAGTCACGCCGCTCCGTCTACTGGCCACGGTGTGACTCACCGCTGCTCGCCAAACTCTGCGACCGCATGCTCACTCCTCCGCATGCATACATCCGGAATATATTACCGCGTCGCAAAATAAAAAAGAAATAAATAAATAAAACCACTCTTGAGACAATCATTCTGACACCTTCTTGCACAAGTTCGTGCGATGCTGAATAAAAAAAATAAAATAAATTATCAAGGTTTCAGATCCCCAGCTGTCAGACGCGGTCAACTCCGCTGACGCAAATTTGAAGATGTGTGTGGGATAACATTTGCATAAGTCTGAAAAAAGGCTCTTTGAGACCATTCACCAAGACCTCATATATAACATAACATGCCTCTCATCATTCGCCATCCGCTGGCTGAAAAATCCTCCACTTCATCTAAAAAGCCAGACTTTTATTTTTTCTTGAAAGAGCTTGTTCTTCCACAATGTACCAGCTGATTGCTGAACTTTCAGCTATGCATTGAGTTATACAATGTGAGATTGCTGCCTCCCAAAAAAAAACCTACCGCTATAAAAAGACGTTGATAATATTCTTTCGGAGCGACATAAAACGTTAATACACGTGATTCTCCACGCTCCGTTCAGTTCAAGAGGTAGAAGCTTCAGTCACCCTGCGTACGTATTGTCTCTGCTAGCGAATAAAATGAGTTAAAATGCATACGTCGATCAGGCATAACATTATGACCGCCTGACTAATATGGTGCAGGTTTCCTTGTGCCTCCAAAACAGTCGTGACTCATCACAGAATGTGTCTGGAAACAGGATTGTTGTTTGTTGGGGGGCTTTGTGGATCATCCCACAGATACTTTGGGATCTAGTGAATTTGGAGGCCAGGTCAACACCTTGTGCATTTTTTTTTTTTAATGTTTTTTTAGTTGTTCCTAAAGGGTTTTTTGTTTTTTGTGTGTCCCAGTGTGTCAGGCTGTGGGAGTGTCCAGTCTAGTCTTCGTGGGTGCTACATGTCTAAGTAAATTAAGTGTCTAAGTAACACTGAACTGACACAAGATGGTCAATGTTATTCACTTCTCCTGTCAGTGGTTTTAATCTTGTGGCTGATCGGCGTACACATGGTCATAGTGTGGAGTGTCAAATATACAGCCCACGTCCCAAAACCGGCCCCCCGGAGGATGCAACGTGGCCCGGCAGGATGAATTTGCAAAGTGAAAAAATTACATAACTGCAATTTTTCAATCAAATCTGCACCTGTTCCTAATTTGTCCACTAGAGGTCACCATAACTAAACTGTAACTGCCAGCAATGTACCGAAATAGCGCTTACTTTCCAAAAAAAACAAAAAAAAAACATAAATAAATTAAAATAAAAATGAGGTTGTTTGTAAAATGTTTTTCTAAAAAGAAAGTTCAATAAATGCACTTGTCTAATTTTCTACACTATCATGTTCCTGGTCTGGTCTGGCTTTATTGGGCTGCATGTGGCCCCCAGACTAAAACGAGTGTGACACCCCTGCTGCAGACACAGTCCACATGAAACACACAACCAGAAAGGAGGAGACTCAGTATTTCTGCTCAGAGCTGCAGTCACTCAGACAAACGCTCTTCATTGTTGTGTGGACCAGAAACATGTCTTGGAATGAACACACCCAAAATTATAAGCGATAAATGCATTATTTCTTGACGAGGGTTCAATAAGAAGAGTGATATCGAATGTGTCGTTACACTGAATATGAAGTGGAACTCAGCAGCTCGGTTATTTAGTGCCAGAAAGACCGGAAACGAGAGCACCAGACGTCCCAAGGCGTCTAAGAACATTACTAATTAACAGATAAAAGCTCATTTGTCTGATGAAAGTTGGAACACAGAGTTAATGGTGGGTGAGGAGGAGAAACGCAGCCTTGAGAATTACATGATACCAAATAAATACAGAGCTGATCTGATATGCAGCCACAAATGAAAGCGGGGAAGGAAACAGTGTGAAGCAATCTCTTCGGAAGGAGGCTCAGGTCACAATATTTACTTCAAATGTTGAAACAGACGCCGACGAACTAACCACTGCGCATAAAATGAGCAAACAGTTTTGATTTTAGAGCCGTTTCACAACGCGAATTAGTTTGAGACGTGTGAGACGCAGCTCTTCTCTGAACAAAGAGGCGCCCGGAGGTCGCGTCGCCGTGACGGCACAGAGTTTTAAACTGGCATTTATTCGGATAAATAAAAAACATCTGGTGGTGGTTGTTTTGTTTGAGTCTCTCTATTAGTGCGGTATCTGTTGTCATTTCCAGATTTGGAACGTTTCCCGAGAAAGTAGGAAGTTTTTGCCACGTTTGGACACTTTTAGAGGATAATTATATAAGAATATTTTATATAACGGATGAGGTCGGTGATGTCAGCATTTGCGTTGCATTCCTGCATTTGTAGTTCTTCACGTTTCTTAAAAGGAAGACGGGAGCTTCATTGACGTCTTCTTCGTAATTTCCTTATTAGCCAAGAAAGTGTAGAGTAAGTGTTGTATGATTTCAAAACCAAACTGTAGATATTGTACTGAGAAAGAAAGATCATATTTTCTGTAACATGAACATTGCTTGATGTTAGTATATGTTCCTTTCGACTCTATTGATCCACAAGAGATACTGTCTGGTCGCAAGAGCTCAGAAAACAAAATATTGGAATAAAATAAGAATAAAACTAAAAATATACAAGATTTGTATATGTACAAATCCACATGAAACAAAGGTAAATATACACTAAAGACTGGAAGGATGAATGATAACGTACAATAATCTGGATGTAAAAGCACAGACCTGAGTGAGATGGAGTTATGTGTTAGCAGAGTGACAAGGTGACAGTATCCACACATGCTATTTATCTTCTAAAGCCAATACCACGTTTTAACCTACAATAAGTAGTTTTACTTTTATGAGAGACCTCGGCCTCTTTTTAAAAATGATCACTTAAGACTTTTTCGCCCACTCCAACTCCGAGCATACCAGTGCTTTTAGAATAATGACTCGCGTCAACTCTTACGTCTGCCTTCGATGAGGACTGACACTTATTTTATGAAGTCTATTAGTAGCAGTTTCCTTAATTAGTTGTCACTGAGCGGCAGAGTAATAATATGCTAAAATAGAATCAGTTTAAGAAACAAAAAGACGTGTCTGTGGGAGCTGGACGTGAGGAACTGAGAGAGGCTAAACGGTTCAAAGGAAGTGAGGGCTGAAATACAGCACCAGAGGTATCCATCTAAATATCAGTAGTATCCATACCAAGGCTGATTGATACTAGCATGATGACATTGATACTTTTGTTACAGTTTCTCTTCTATAAGTCCAGTAAATGACTCCTCTGAGTTCATGTGAACATATCAGGAGCTTCTCCGTCCTCACCTGTAGTAAAAGGTGGATAAGGACGGAGTTTGACACTCAAGCATCACAGCAGCATCACACCGATGCAGGTGCTGATGCTGTTTTTGAAATGTGTCGGTACTCGGAAGAGAAGACAATTACACAGGATGCCGACTCAGCAACTCAACAATTTTTAGATTTTATATTACATTGTTGCTTTTCTTTACTTATTTGCTCAACTGACTTTATTATTATTATTTTGTTACATTGTTCCTTTTTATGTTGCACCAGTTCTTTTCTAATTTAAACACTGTTAAATTAGTTTAAATTGTAATTAGTTAATGGAAATGAGTTTGTTTAACTAATATGTTTCTCCTGTGTTTTATCATAATCAACAAACTAAAAGCAAAGTTAGGAAGTTACTCAATGATCATGACATTTCGGTATTGGTGTTGGTATCGGCGATGCTAGCCCTGTATTTACTTGGTATCGGACTGATACCAAAATTCCCAGTATCGCCCACCCCTACACAGCAGCATCTCATCTCTTTCCTGGATGACGGTGAAACAGAGGGAGGACATCGACTCACCTTCGTCTTGTCTTTCTGCGCCAGAGGAAGCAGGGCCCTTGAGCGCTCTGCAATTTTCTGAAAGAGGAGCAAATGAACAGTCAGGGCCAGATTCAGTGCAACAATTCAAACTTGAGAACGATTCTCTCATTAGTAAAGAATTTATTGACCCTAGCGGTAGATTTCTGTCATCAAACCCAACGTACCTTCTGCAGGTCCCCATAGCGCTGCACGGACTCGGAGAGCTCAGTCTTTAGTCTGGTCAGGCGCAGACGGTCTTGCTGTGCAACAAAACCAGATTAGCTTTAATTAGCGCAAATGTTGTTTAATCTCCTGTTTATTCTTCAGAATGGCAGTCAGTGAGGGAGGAAGGGGAGCATGAAATACCCGTGAAGAGCCGCTGATTATATCAGAGAGTTGCTTGATGAGTTGGCTTGTGCTGGTGATGACTTTGTTGGTTTGCTGCTGAGTGGAATGTCTGGAAAAAATGAAGTTCAGGAGACAGAAAGAGAAATGGAGGGTTTACTGGATTAGGACACGATACTGCCAATACTGTATGCCAATGTTATCATATATATTATCATCACCGATCAGGCATAACATTATGACCACCTTCCTAATATTGTGTAGATCCCCCTTGTGCCTCCAAAACAGCTGTGACACATCAGAGAATGAACATGGACCTTCTGAGGGTCCTGTGGTGTCTGGCTACACGATGTTGTTCGTGATGGCTTTGGCTCCTATGGGTTGAGGGAAAGGGGCCTCTGGTGGTCTAGGTGGGGGCTACTTGTCTAAGTAACATCCACATGAATGAATGCCAGGTCCAAAAGTTTCCCAGCAGAACACTGAACTGTCACACGATGATCAATGTCATTCACTTCTCCTGTCAGTGGTCATAATGTTGTGGCTGATCGGTGTATGTCATTATGATTTGTCATATAAGATTCTACATGGATGGGGAAACATTTCCATAATAGCCCCACAGACAAAAGGCCAAGCTGAACAAACATTTAACTGTGTTTGAATAAAGATTTGTAATTGAACTCTGAAAAGTCATTGGAGCAGAGAATCAGCAGAGAGCACACATGCAGAAGTCCATCAGCCACATAGTTTATTTAGATTCTGCCCGCCTAGTGATTATTAAACACTTTCAATTAGCAAAATTTATTATTATTAAAATGAAGTCAGACTTCAGGAAATCAGCCGCAAAATGACGAACTAATGATTCAGTATTGTGTTTCCTAATTGGCACCACACTGGTTACTGGTGACTGGGTTTTCATCTAACGCAGCAAAATAAAAACACAAAATAAAAAACAGGATCGAGACCTCGCACGAGGGAGGCCGTTCCTTTTTCTTTTCTTACTACATCAATAACAGCAGCCTATTACTGGGGAAGACTTTTAACTGCCCTGTTACATAGACTGTATATAAATATGGACGATGTGTCTCCACTTTCCTGCATTGGCCAAACGGACGCTTCTTTCCCGCGGAGACGACAGATGCTGGCGAGTTTTACAACATGATTGAAGTCCAAAAAAAGTAAATTACAACGCTCTATCTAAAAGAAATAAATAAAGTAACCTGTGTGTGTGTGTGTGACCCGTGCAGGACTCTCTGAGCCGGCCCCGCTCTCAGGTCTGTCTGTCCGAGATTACGTTTGACCAGCGGAGTCACCGAGTATTAACAGAACCCTGATAGAGGTGGACAGTGTAACGGCCAAATCCTCTCTGTTCTTTCATGTTTTTTTTTTTGTTTTTTTTTTTTCCTGGAAAGCTCCACCAGAGTGTTAGGGGTCGAAAGGTGCGGCCATATTCATAACTCCGCGGCCACTTCTGCCGGAAGCCCAGGTTAAGACAGTCATTACATATCCATGCTGCCAGGTCATCCTGGGGCTCACGCCCTCCCCGCAAACTCCCTTCCTTCCAGACTTGACACTATTACGGGCTGCCCCGCTGAGATAGGCAGCTACACAAACACACCTCTGCTGCTGCTGCTGCTGCTGCTGCTGCTTCTCAAATATTGATCTACATGAAGCCGGTGGCAGAGGCGTGGGCAGGAGGACCGCCACAGTGGATCGGGGTTAGAAAGGAGCGTGTCGCTGTGATTCTGCGTTCGTGGTGAGAAAAGCCAAAGTGTCAATTGGGGGGGAGAAAAAAACTACCTGAAGAGCATCTGCCATTGTATCTGTGCAGAGCAGGGTTAAAGGGAGTTAAAGAAGCAGCCTGGACGGGGTGGAAGTTAATTTTGCGGCTCGAAATAAAAGTTTTACTGTAAGGAAATAATTAAATTGGGCCGCAGCCAGTTGTCTCCCCCTGACCAAAGTCATGACAGAAATCTTCTACGGGAACAAGTTTTACACTTATTGTCTAATCAGGATTTAAGACTTTAAGTAGCCAGAATGCTGTCTTATATAAAAGCTATAGAGAGGCAGTAAATTTCTATGCCTGAGCTCCGTTAGGATGATAATAAAAGTTGGACATTCCAGAGACTAGTGCATCGTATACGTATAATCCATAAATGCTCCAGTTTTCTTACTTCGCTAACCTGTCTGAAGCTCAGTGCATGATGTAGGATCGATTTATGATGAGTGTGCGTATGCCTCATGGTGTGCGACGCGTTCAGCGCGTCGACGCAGCCGCCTCAGCCGGAACATGAATGCGCACATAAACACAACAGAAAGATTAACAGGCGCTAAACCTCAGTGTGACGCGTCATCGTTTAGCTGCAGAAGCAGCCGCGGACACGGGGAGGATTATTTAGAAATCACAGCCGGCGAATGCTCCATCGCGTCACCCAGCTGAAAATGACACGGCGGAGCGTGGGGCTGACGCGCCGCATTAGGGAACCCGAAAGGAAATGAGTTCAGTTTGAATGTGCAGCGGAGACGCCGAAGAATGTGCAGAGATTTCGCTTTTATTTTACCAAAAAATCTGCAACCTGACGTTCTCCAGGACAGAGAAAGGTCCAGCCTGTTAAAGTGCCCTGACTTTTGAAACCTATATTTTCCTACAACCTACAAGTTCCTTCTTGCCCACATGTTTTAATGGAGAAAGCGTGAAAACGTCCGGTCTGCAACATCATAATGTGAAGTCTGAGTCCGACCCTGATGATGCCTTCATGTTTGATCGACACTTATCACATACCACCTCATGTAACTTCATGTAAAATAGTTCACTTTTAACTAAAATTCAAACGTTCATCAGTCTATTCAATGACCGGTGTCACCATCAACCGTCGGCTGTAAAGTGGCCAGTACGTTTTTTTTAAATGTTCATCCCCAAATCAAATGTACATGTTTTTTTCTTCCAGGCATTGCTATTCATGACTATTGTTATTCTGCATTGTTTTAGATAAACCAATCAGGCAAAACATTATGACCAGTGACAGGAGAAGTAAATAACACTGGCCATCTTGGTACAATTCATGGATCAACATATATCAAGCCTAGTCTCTAAACTCAAGGAAAAACTGGGCTTTTATTGTAGGAACAGGTATTATTTCTCCCATGGAGCTAGTGAATATCTTCTATCCTTTCTCCAACTGCTTCATTGTGGTGACATATTGTACAGTATATTCACGCTTCAGCCACGATCTCTTTACGATCTGGACACTGTATATTACTATACATTGTGGTTGTTTGTACAAATCTCACCCATCAATGCAATATGGTCACGTTTATTTATGAAGCTCTCCGTGGTGTGGTTCCATCCTAGGAAACCACTTGATAAGGAACCAAGGACACCATTTCCTACGATCGTCTTACTTCTTTACACCGTCTGTCCTTTGAGTGTTTGAGTGGGATTTGGTAACACTGCTACCTATGCATGAAATTCCTTGCAGTCCGTCTTCAAACTGCCTGATCTGATCCTTGACAGCTTTGTTGCAGTTCTCAAAGAGGAGGAACTTGAAAGCATCGGTGGTTTGTCGCTGCTTTTAACCCATTTCAAGCCAAACGAACCTGCTGATTTTACTTGTATGTATGATGACGTATGAATGATTGTAATTGTATTGTACAGATTCTCTATCTCAATGAGCTTCCCTGGTTAAATAAATGTCTAATCCCCCACTAACAACACTGTCTTCCCAGGACACCCTCAGAAGGTCCATGTCCATTCTCTGATGAGTCCCACGTGTTTTTGAGGCACAAGGGAAACGTACACAACATCAGGAAGGTGGTTATAAAGGCGTATGTCCTCTCATCTTGTGGTGCTCGAAGCACAGACAAAAACATCCAACAGAAATGCTTCTGACCGGAAATTACGATCAGTTCCTTGTGCGATTGTTTTATTTGCTTAAACATACTTGAACATTATATGAGTTTATTACTATAAATACATTATATCATTGAATTATAAGAGGGGAATTTGATAATATTGTTTTTTAATGAGTCAGATGGACATTTTTATTAACTTACTACCTCGTCTGTGAGCTCAGCTCATAACACAATTTCCATAATTACGAGCCTCAGACGAGGCTCTCATCGAGAGCCTTCATGACGACGATGTGTAGGCGACAGGTGGAGAGTGTACAATTACACCACGGCCCTCTCAATGCAGCGAATATCAAAGATTTGAAATGTTAAGGCTTCCTTTTCATTTCATTCTTTATACATTTATTTATATGAAGCCGCATTTTGACAAGTTCCAAAAGATCTGTGACGTGCGGACAGTTGTCATTGTGTCTGCGATAGTCGCAAGTTCTCATCCTAATCCTCCATGTGTAGCCATCAGCTATTATTTATTTCACTTCTTTCCGACGAGGAACAGAGTGTTGATGAAAGCATCAGTAAACAAACTCAGAATATGATTATTCCGTGGTGTCTGCTGCCAGACGCGTCAGCTAATTTCACATCCATTACAAAAACAACAACAAAAAAGAATCTATCAAACTGATGAGATGCGAAGTTAATTATTCATAAAAACCTAAATGCTGAACAAGTCTGTGTTCGTTTCCATAAAATGCAGCGTGGAGTGAAACTATCAGCACAACAGAGACAAGCGTCACGTGTTCGCGCGCCTTAATAAGACATGAAGTAATCTTTGTTTCCATGTCATAAACTGATAGCAGCTGTGATCCTGCAGCTGTGGGATGCTACAGCCCGTACAGACTGTAAATATTACATGTTGTCTGTATTTACAAAGGAAGCTAAATGAAATTCATTGTGTTAATTAGCGAGCTCTGGGACGGCTGCTCTCTGTGTATCCAATTTCCACGTGAAGCTTAGAATAACTACTACAACGTGTATCTATCCATTTGTCTACATCTCAAACTTTTACTGTTGAAGTAGCAATATATACCGACCGATCAGCCACAACATTAAGACCACTGACAGGAAGAGTGAATGACATCGATTCTCTTACTTAGACATGAAGCCCCCAACTAGACCAGATCAGACACCCCCACCCTACAGCAATGACACTCCTTGATGGCAGCAGGATGCAGCCTGACACAGACACACAAAAAACAACAGCACAAGGTGTTGACCTGGCGTCCAGATTTATTAGATCCCAAGTATCTGTAGGATTTTTCTCAAAAATTAAACCTTATTATTACAGAACAAATGATTTTATTGCGTCATGACTGAGACATTAAAAAATGTAGTTATAATGGAAGTCAATGGGACATTTTTGTCTGCTAAGGTCGCACAAGGGTAGAAATTTTAAATCTGATTTTACACAAACACTATAATGCAATCGTGTCAATATTTTAGATAAACCTGGTCATACCCAAAACTGTTTCATTTAAAAACAAAAATACAAAAAAAAATTTAAAAAAAAGCCCCTGACTCCAAACATTAGTTTTATGGAAAATAGCAATTTTTTTTTCTTTTCATAAAACAGTGATTTCAAATTATCAATCTGGCATTTAAAGGGTTAAAATTACACAAAATGATTGATGATGACAAAAAATGATTGAAATTTTTGGTAACCTGTGAAGTGTTGAAGTGGTTTAAGAAGTTCATGCAGAAAAAATCTGAAAAAAATATTATTCAGTTAAGTTTTTATAGCAGTTTTTAGACACGGACGTTTTTGTCCTGAGGGTTAAACGTGAGTGAGTGAGTGAGTGTTTGTTCGGGCAGGTGGTCCACATGGTCCACATGGTTCACATGGTCCACACCGCTCCACCGCCAATTCAAGGATTTGAGACACTTTGTCCATATTTATATGCAGTCAATGGTCTGTTCCTTGTTCTTTTATTAAACAAAAAGCCTTAAAGCCCGACCCCTCAAAGCCATAAACCAAGAGGAAACACTGTTCTCCTCTTGACACACCTTCATAAACATTGCTACACATAATGCCTCCGTAACTTCATTAATTCTATCGAGGGAGCAGGAAATATTATTGGCTTTTTTCCCCCCTCCACTATGGTGCTAGACGAGCCACAAAGCTAGTAATTACTCCACTCTATAATCACACAGCAACAGTATGGGCAATTGCTGAAATCAACATTCAACACACACTGAACTTGGGGCCAGCAGGAAACAAGCAGAGAGGCCACTGTCATTTTTTTTTTTTTCAGATTGTTGCTGAAGTGGACGCATGCACCTCACCAGCTTGTCCTCCTCCACACTTACACAACAAGCAGGCATCACTTTCCCTCTCAAACCCACGGCGGAGCTCATACGGCACAGCCACGTGTGAGGAGCAGTAGGTGTGTGTTCGGTATAAGGTGTCCAACGGAGCCAGATGGGTTTTTTAATTGGCTGCTCAGCATAGACGCCTTAAGACGCCTCCATCCCCGCAAATATGTAAACGTGCAATTTTGGATCGGGCGCCATGTGCACGCGTGACCTGCATGTCAGACACAGTGGAACGTTTTCTAAAGGAGGAATCCTGTTAATTCTGCAGAGATTTCCTGCAAGTAAGCACAGTTAGGTTCACACCGTTTGTTACCTGCAATTTTTCAATGGGTCAGTGCGTATTTGCTCCCTTTTGGAGCCTCAAGTGGCCACTCGATGAACTGCAGTTTTTAGCTGATGCCTGAACACAATACTGAGACCTAGAACTATACAGAAATCGCACTTCTTTTTCTTAAGAACTGCCTGGTTGTTCATTACAGGCTTTGTAATAGCGCAGTTAAACACTTTCATTATGTTTTTCTTTGCACTAAAACAAAGAGAAGCATTTGGAGTTGTCATTATTTGTAGGTTAATACGCTGTTGTGTTACTGTTCGGCTACAAAAAAAGTTTGATATTCAGGAGCGCCTCACAGTCTGCTCTGAAGTATGGTTCTCACAATGATGACTCATTCACATATCTTTGGCACTTTGGAGCAAGGTTACTGCGAGACAAATAAAGTCCCTTTCTACAGATGGTTGACTTCCAGTGGTCATCAAATGTCACAAATGAGGTTTTGTGCAATGTCTTCAAGTTTAACTTGAACTCAGAGTGTCGGTTCAAGAAAAATGTTTCCATTCATCATTTTGTGAGGATGACTTTAGTGTATCAAGATGGACTTTTTTTTTTTTTTATCTTACTTTAGGTAGGAACTGAAAAGAGACACTTACATTCACAACGGCTGGTTTAATCTGTACACTTGACACTGAGTCTGAAACCACTTTGTTATTTACTCTTCTGTTATCACCCACATAATAGATACTGAATACTGGATTTTTATAAAACCTGGGCAACTATGAGTCTGCGGTGCCGCGTTACTTAAATTTACAGCTCTGCTGCTGTAGATTCTTCTGCTGCTGAGGTCAAAGGCATGGCGAGATAATTGTATTTGATTTCTATGTTTTCCGTGCACGCCGTGAAAACATGAAAATGCAAAATACAAGAGGAACGAGGTGCTGGATTGAATGAGGCACGTTATGTCCAAAAAAATCCCAAAACTAAGAAGTAAAATGGAATAAAACACAGATGCACTAAAGGGAAACAGGAAACTGAATTATCAAAAATTCTAAGCGCTCAATAATGAAACACAGCTACATTTTTAATATCCAGTATTGTTTTGTAATTGTATACACAGTATGTATATACATGCTCTGTCTTTATCAATTATGCATGGTACGCTGAGTGCGTGTACATTGCCCAGTTTGCGTTCGATAAAGTATCCGTCGATCCATCTATGTCTTAAACAAAAATAACCTGCTGGATGATTAAGAGCATTCACACTCTGGAGGTATGATTTAATCAATAAACAGCACCCACCACCTTCAATGTGGTGGTGGCCCCACCTCCTCTGTCCCTCACACCTCCTCCTTCAGCCAGCTGCTACCAGAGTCCTCGGTTCCCTTTCACCGGAGCCAGCTGGACCTCAGAGGAATTCCAAGCAGGCGGGAGGAACACACAACAGAGGTGACTGATTGAAATTCGCAGTTTGAGCGGTTCCAATCTTTCGCACGCTGGTTTCTGGCTGCCTGGCTCACGAGCTTGTTACAGGGGAACGTTGCGACTGGCGGATGCATCACGGGGCGGCCGTGCTGCAGAGGTCCTCTCGGGGGTCCTCGCAAGTGGGCGAGCGCTGACTCTTAGGTAACAGCGCGTCAGCTGTGGGCGGGGCTTCCACTGACTCATGGATGATCCATCGGAGACCATCAGCGCAGGAGTGCTGCACAGGCTGTATTTTTAGACGATGGCTTTGAAGGATTCCCTTTGCTCCCTCTTATACCCACCTGCCAATTGAAAAGTTTTCCATTTAAAAAAGTAGCTGCTGAGTAGTCGCTAGATGAGATCTCGTCAAACTTCTCGGGTTGCACGGACTAGTGGTCTACTCGGCGGTTTGAGCGTCATGTTGGCGAGTCACTGATCACATGACAATAACAACATGGAGAAAGGGGAGGAGCCCAGTGGGCTGTTGAAGCAAACCAGCTGCTGTTCATCGTGTGTAGGAATACATCACTAAAGATGAAGCCCACACTACTGTGATATGTCAGTACTGAAATACAACTAAAGTACTACTGCAATTCTGAAAAGACATCTGCTAACGCTAGCAGAGGAACAGTTTAAACCCTCTAGACATCAGTCAGTTAACAACTTCACTAAACATCCTGTGGTAACAGAAAGAAGGAGGCTGAACATCAACTATTTACTGGAGACTTTCATTGTCAATATTATTAGACTTTAAGCTGCGGTACACGGAGAAGTCTTACCATTAAATGCTATCGATAGTGCTGAGTTGCAGCCTGTTTTTATGCAGACTATACATATCTGCAGCTCACAGTATGTAGAACATGAGCTGTCTGTTATCAGGATATGTATTCAGGTTAAGAATATAGATTTCTTTGTTGCAAAGCATTACTTTCTACTGTGTATTAGTGACGCCTTCAAAGACTAGTTGGTGTGCGATACCACTGTTTGTCCATTCAGTCCAATACCAAGTAATACCCAGGCTTATATCCCGATACTGATACGTCTACTTTTGTATATGAAAATGCAGATTTTTATTTTGAGAATTTGTGACGATCTGAATTTACCACATGCAAGAAAAGCAACTTAGAGATGGCTGTAAAACAATCAGTTTCTTTAGCATCAAAACCATTCCAAACCTCAAAGAGTAAATTAGGCTGTATATCTCAATACCTTGGTACTAGATCCAGTTTTAGCTTATAATGCGCACACATCCACATTATCCACAATGCGCCATTCCACTGTTTCACAGAAAAGCTAGCAAACAAAGGTGTAAACCATGCACGCATTAGGGGAGTTGCAGCATCACCACTTAGCCTTATTGCCAATTTGCCCAAGTGCTCACTCGTGGTATTGCAATGAATAAATCCTCTGCAACCCCTGTAAAAATGGATGTAGCAGCCGTTAATGTCACCCATGGTTTTACAGTGCAGCAGAACCGAAGGCTAAAGAACAGCTTCACATAAAAGCACATCACAGTTAATACTCACAGCGACTCCTGTGTTATGAAAGATGATATTATTATTAATGCCAGTGTTTTCCAATGGCTTTGAAGAGGATGATATAAAGACTTGGGGAAAAAATGAGTTATAGCTTTGTAAAGGTCAGATGTGCAACCTAAAATATGTAGTTTACACATCTAACTGATTATTTTCCCTGGCCTCATGTAAGGTGGGTAACCTGTGTTTTGCTGCTCATTTCTTGGTTGCTGGTTCTCCCGCCTGATTCCCTGAAGAAACCAAACTCTCCATTTTACAACACCTCTGGTTAGAGCCCACATCAGTGCCTCCGGGAGCTCGAATCGTCAACTGGTGAGAGAATCTGTGGGAATCAGACCTTCACTGATCGAACTGCTGCAAAGAAGCCACTACTGAGGGTAGATCCATATGAAGAATAGGTTCAGGGGAAAACTGGACATTGGATGTGCTCTTGATTGTATCCGTAAGTATCTTATGTTATAATGAAACAGATCTGTATCAAAACTGTACGGATTATCGTGCCGTATGTGTCGTGCAAGTGTTCATCTCGGCTGAAATTGGCTCGTTGCAGAGTTTGGGAGTTCTCGCTGCGTGTTCAGATTGTACTATGTTCTAATCCCACTACATACTGTGAGGGTGTTTCTGCAGAAACGCTGTCAATTGCATGCTCTCCTCTAAACACGACCACGCGTTCTGGTGTGTTACAACCAGAAAACCAGTAAATGCTGGAGGAAGCTAACAAACATTAAGGCTGCTGTTTGTTTGTTTGTGGTAAAAAAAAAAAAAAAAAAAAAACGGGGGCGTTCCCCTACCAGGGTCAGTCCGTTTGGAGTGAGAGCACGTTACCCACGGATTGACACGACCTCCTGTCTATAAGCGTGTAATTATATAACCAACCTCACTGATACCATACGCATAAGTCAAAGAAAAACCGTCAGGTTGAATGGGTTTTTTCAGTTGCAGTGTTGCAACGTGAGCATGTTCATATATAGAACACTGGCACATGAGCCACAGTACATGGACACATACAAGTGCCTTCAAGTGTCTCCTAAAATCCAAATTCCACACAGACTTACAATCACAAAACTGTTGCAAGCTCATTTTAGACAATCTGAAAAACAGACCAAATCAAATCAAATCAGTGCTACATTTCTGCATTTCCATTTTCCCCTTTAATTGTAGATGTGAAGGAACCCTGTGACTTTTTGCCACATGCATTTCCATGATTACAGAGATGGGTGAAATCCTAATAACCAAAATATTGGATATTACATAATATGTTTTTGTTGTTGTTAGTCATGCATTAACCACATTAAAAAATAGACATTTAACGGCTGCAAATGGCTGTAGACCTCCAGCTGCAGTCATGATAATCAACCAGGAAGTGTATCTGTTGTCAGATAGTTTGTCCCAGATCGAGGCTAATTTCTGTTCTCAGTCAGAATAAAATGAAAGAATGTAAAAGGGTTCACGTTTGAATTTCGGAAAGCTAGATGGAGACTGTGCTTTTCGTGAACCCACATCACCAGATTCTCTCTCAGAACTCTAAACGTACTCTCTGTCTGTCATCTGAAGTCATTTTTTCATTTTTTATTTTTCTTCAAAAGACCACTTTCCCACTAACCTTACAGGTGCTGACTTTATTCAAACTACATTCCAGTCAATAGGTGCCGGAGAGGAAAACAGCAGCTCAATAGGCATTCACAAAGAAAATGACAGTTCAGTCAATAGCCCCACATCAAGAAAGCTTCAGGTTGAGGCTCTTTCAATCTGCATGGT
The DNA here is from genome assembly GCF_022458985.1 of Mugil cephalus. Taxonomy (NCBI): domain Eukaryota; kingdom Metazoa; phylum Chordata; class Actinopteri; order Mugiliformes; family Mugilidae; genus Mugil; species Mugil cephalus. Next base: position 24,025,727 of record NC_061780.1, on the reverse strand, counting down.
GGATTCTTTTAGTCGCAAAAAAAAAAAAAAATACTATGAAAATACAAGAGACTTTCATCACTTCTAACAATGCACGGCTGACTTGTATGTTATTTATTTTTTTAATGTGCGTGGGTTTCAGCAGGAAAGATGAGACTTTGCAGGATTTTGTTCCTGGACCAAAACACGTAACGTTTCATGCATCATACTGGACACATGAAACTATGAACTTAGCCCTCAATTTTCTTTTTTTTTTTTATTTCCCCCACAAATATAACTTTATTTATACACATTAACATGAATCTAGCATATTTTAGTGAGGGGATAAACGGAGGTTGGGCCAATCACCAGAGAAGCTAACATTCAACAATTCATCCAAGGTTAGATGAGTTGTGTGCTTCTCCTCAGGGTCAGACATCTCACTAATGTGGGAGTATGTGCGCCATTTGTGCCAGTTTGGGGGTCCTTGGTCTGAAAAAGACCCCCGCTCTAGTTAATGAGCTCGAAAAGGTGCCACTGAATTCCCGACAAACTACAAAGCGCCTCAAACTGTCTTTCTAAACACTGAGAGACGCTGAATAACAGAAATAATCGTACTGGATGCGATCCTCATCGGCCACCAGCAGAAAACAGGAAGTTAGAATTAAAAGCAGCCAAGCTCTGTCAGTGGGTTTCCAAGGCAATCATATATTTAAAAAAAAAGGTTCAGTAGAATTGATGACATGCCAGCAAACACAGTGGGGTCTAATGCATTTTAAACAGACGTAATCATCTTAGATTGGACACTTTGTCATCAGTGTGGGATCTGGTAATTTCTGGCTCAAACAGTAATAATAAATAAATAAATAAATAATAAACAAAGCTGATGAAAAAATAAGCTATTTTCTGGAAAGCACGGATAACACTGAGTTAGTGGAAGGTTGACCGTGTGGGGAGGGGGCGCGTTACTCACAGACTCTGTCGAAGCTCTGCCGTATCTCTGGACGTTCCCAGGGACTGAAGATTCTTCTCTAGTGTGACAACTGGAGGAAAAAGAGGACGATGCAAACATCAAGAATTAAATCCAATGGAGACTGATTCATTCTGAATCTATTAATTCAAGACTTATAAGACAGATGTGAGTCATTTCTTTACAGCTGATCATTAATCAGTTTGAAATGTGATTGTTTAATCTTAAAATCTAAAAACAAATTTACATTGTAACACTAAAAATGTCACCACAATTAACTTAAATCCAAATTTAAACGTCTCTATTGTGACAACTGGAGAAAAAATGGACGATGCAAACATTAAGACGACACTCTAAATTCACAGAGACGCTCGTACACTCCCAGGCTTAATGAGAACTTTACATTCCTTCTATATTGACTAATTCTTAGATTTAATTTAAATCTTCATCCAAAATGACTCTAAACCCAAAGTAATGAACATAAGCTCGAGACAAGTTCTCCTATAAGTTGGATATAAGCTATTTCTGTACCATTAACCCAAATCCAAAAGCAGTTGTTTAATCTAAATATTAAATCTAAAAATAAAGCATGTATGCAATTTAATTTTTAATGCTAATTTCAATTATAACACTGAAAATGACATTTTTCCTCTAAACACTAAACTCTATAAACTTATATTACTATGACTGATAACTAACCACATGCAGAATCAGAATGTCACATCTTTTTTTTAAAAACTAACTTTATCCAACATTTACCTCCATTTACCTCAACCCTGAAATCACACAGAACCAGCAACAATTTACTAAAAATCCAAATTTCAAATCTCCAAATATTCCCATATACTCCCAGGTCTAATGAAGACTTTACATTCATTCTATATCCACTAATTCAAGACTTAATTGAACTTAAATCCCAAATTCCTCAAACCCAATGGAATGAACATAAAATAGAAACTGATTCTCTGATATGATGGATGGAAGTTATTTCCATACAGATAACCTAAATCTGAAACCATTTTGAAAAGTAATAGTTGAACTTAAATCTAAAATATAGTTTTTTACTGCTAATTTCACTTGAAACAATGCAATTTTTTTTCCTGCACTGACACTTACAAAACCCCACCTCTATTACACTGACTTATGATCCATAATTTAAACCAAAATACTGAACAAGATTATGATATTGCCACATTTCACTAGAGCTATTTTAATCTGGACTCTCACATAACTCACATAATTCACCTTAAATCTGGTTGCTGATGACAATCCGATCCATAAAATTAAATTTATTGATAATATTTAATTATCCAAACCTATACAAATCTAATCTAAATGAATCCTAAAGTACCTCTAGTGGCACTTCCAATCATGAGCATGCAGACAAACACACATGCACCGTGGGTTTCAGTGATGAATGAGTCATTTTTACCATTGGCGTTGATCTGGAAGATATTGGAGGAGGTCTCCTGGAACACATCTTGCAGTTCTGAGGGGCTGACCTGTGTGGCTTTGGAGAAAACAAGATATGAGTAAACACTTCTCCGGCCAGCGGAGCGTGACACGACAGTAGACAGGGAGCTGACCGCACAGTAGCAGCACGTAGGGACGACAGCGATGGAAGAAAAAGCAGCAGATATTCAAGTTTATCATGTTTCTACCTTCCATCCACTAAGTCACCAGGTTTCCTGCTTTACTGATGACTGATCACACGTATGTGGTTGTAGTTTGTCTTTTATTAAATGTTTCCTTCAGAGAGTTGGACATCATTTAGATGCTGCAGCACTTTATCAATGATAGTAATCATAGAGTGTAAATAAAAATGGAACTGTTCCTCAAAAGTGAAGCAAAAGCAAGCAGAGCTCCCCCTGGTGGTCGGCTGCAGTATAGGTCACAAGCTCCACCTCCTCCATGTTAGTGGGCGGGACTTGGGTCAAACTAAAACACTAAAATACATGTAAAATACGTATATTTTTTCAAGGATGGTTTATGTCGTTTTAGGAAGTTAATATAATACTGATGCATGTACAAATGGCCTTTTAGTTTTTAGTCTTTTTTAGCTTTTTAGTTAGTTATTTGATGCTATGGAAACAGGATGTGACATAATAGCGCCTACAAGTTGCCATGCCAACCGCTCCGCAAAGAGAGACGCATTGTCCACATCAGTCTGTGATAATAATAATATACATAAACCAAGTATTATCAGTGGATCAAACTAATCAGATCTACTCAACTTCTTTAAGTCCATTGTTATGTTTTTTAGACCCAAGACATGAAGAATCCTAACCTCAAAGTAAGTAAGTGCGAATACTTTTTATACAAACTCCTCACTATGGCAACTGGTCTTCAGTCATAAATGTCCCAGGCACCCCAAAACATAAATCACCACTGTGGAGCTCACGCATCACGTGGCTCTTTGTTCAGTTAATAAAAGAATCTATTGGGACGTGTTTGATGAGTTAAATACATCAGAGGCGCCACTCACGTGTCAATATTTGCCAGATTTCCAGCTGTCTGAGATAGTAACGCAGCATTTTAGGTGAGTTTAACGTGTGCAGGAAATGTGTTCATTCGGGAATAACGGCAGCCATTTGTCTGCGTCCTCTGACATTTCAAATCCTTTATTGAATAAAATTAACTGTTAATTATATTTGTGATGAGAAACAATAGTTGGTTGTGGTTAGTTACTCTGCCATTAATATACGCCTGCCTGAGGTCTTCAGAGTGTTAATCACTCTACTTGAAACAAGTGAGCAACACATGCAAATTGAAGTAGATGTCCTACAAATGTTTAATTCCTCTTCTGATTCATTCGTTATGCAACTACACCAGTCAGGCATAACATTATGACCACCATATTAAGGTGGACTGTTGATCATCCCACAGATACTTAATCACTTTGGGATTCAGTGAATTTGGAGGCCAAGTCAACACCTTGTGCTGTTCTTGGTAATGTCATGAAAATAGCACGTTACATCAGGCAAATTACATGTGTCATGGCAATGCATTTTTTTTTTTTTTTTTTAGGCCTAGAAACAGGAGAGGCAGTCCCTTATAGAAATTGCATAGTGTGAAATTACATAGTGTAAAAACAGAAAATGCATATTGAGGGCATCCAACATGTCTAGACAGGTTAATCATATGTTGTCTGATTTACGATATTATATAATGTTACTATTATAACAATGCTGTGGGTGATGCCAGTCAACAAGATTAAGTCCCTAAAACCACTGCTATCCACTTCCTGAAAAACACTGAAATTCCATTAAAACGTTGTATTCATGTTTCTCATTTCACTCCATTATTTACATCATCATGGCCATCAAAGGAAAATAGGTCATTTGGTTCAGTTCTACTCCATCTTTGTCTAACTGGTTTAAGTGAAACATTTTTTACTGTCTGTATTGTATTATCTTTGCCCCGTTTGCACAGTTTGTGTACTGTGTTGTATCGTCTGCATAAACTTGAACATGCACTTGTACTGTAGTTCGTCCTATGTCTTCATGTAGGTCCATGGTCCTGGAAGAACGTCCTCTGATCTCACTAGGTACTGCATCTACTATAGATGCTTGAATGACAATAAAAAATATATATATAAAAAAAACTTTTAATATCGTGATGGGGATGAAAGGTAAAACCGTACCCAAGCTGCAAACCCTCCCATATGGCAGAAGTCACAGCCTGTGGTTATCTCTAACTGCCTCTAACTGAGCCTGTCAAATTTCAAAGCTTCATTAAATCACATTTATCCATTCAGGTCTAATCTTATATTTAAATATTTATTTTATTCAGAGCGTTAAGTAGTCTTTGCTTTAAAGCATTTTTTTTTTTTTTTACTGCGATTCACAGATTTTATTCACCCGGACAGAATTTGGTGACGTTGATCGGTGTCTTTATTTACATTTTCTGAATAGTACAGGACATGGAGTTTTATATTAGCATTTTTTTCTTGGGGGAAAAGTGAAGCTGGCTTCTAAATAATTTACAAACATGAAAACGATGTAGATATGTGCTTACAATGTTTTTTACTTAGATAATTTTAAATAAATTACAGGTTAGCTTTAACCATTTTTGATTTGGTATATACTTGTGTATTACTTTGTAACTCAACAATCCTCTTATGAACTCTGAATGAATTACCAGGGAATAAAAAGGGATAAAAATACACTTTTGTTGATAATATCACCAAAGACTCAAAGCGTCCACAAGGGCTACAGCTGTTTAATTAACACATATTAGCTAACATGCTAAATGAACAGAAGATGTTAATTACATTCACACTTAGCATTTAGCTAAATTGGGTGTATTATTTGTGAATATGTCTTAAAAATAGCAAGTAAAGCAAACGAGATATGTTCTTTTCATTCATCATCTTCAAGCAATTGTCTTCTGGAGCTGGGTTGTCAAACATGGGGTCCGTGGGCCAAAGCCTGCCCACCTGAGTGTCCAATCTGAAGGCCACACTGAAGTGCAATAAACTGTAGTTCATTGAGTGGCCACTTGAGGATCTAAAAGGGAGAAAATCCCCATAGACCCCCGCGTTAAAAAGCCCAACTATACAGGATTATAATAAACATGTTTACAGCCTGGTAGTTTCAGTAGTTTATTTCACTACTGTACGAGGGTAAAAAATATTTTATGGGTTTAAAATTCTGCATAATTAAGGGAGTTCCCACTTTGAGTGACAGGCGGTAGCATGAGCTAACGCAGAGTTGATTGGACCCCCCACGTCCATATTTGGAATATCCACGTCTGGGGGAGTAAAGCACATCCAACATGTTCATAAAATGTTTTGTAATTAATAGGATAATTCATTAAAAGTAAACATTTTCACAATCTACTTTTATGTTTTGGTAGTGAAACAAAGTAAGAGGTTGTCCTTATGTATGAGTTATGATGCTATATGTCATAATAAAAGACACATTACGCCTCCTTACAATCAAACTGGCCTGACTTAACACTCACATGGACGCCTATGGCCAAGTTTGCCTGTGTGGGTTATCTCTGTCTCTAACTTCCTCCCACAGTCCAAAACTTAACTTCATTAACTTAATGTGCTTTGCATCATTATATTTCACCTTTGTGGGACAGCTACTACTTGCATTTTTATTTATTACACGTATTACCACATTGCATTGACACTGATAGTGTAGTCACACGTCCCATGTCTGGATATAGTCTGGATTCATACAGTGAATTCAAATAAATAGTTTTCTGTTGATGCACGTTTGGGAGGTCAGGGTTTGGTAGTGACAGCATGCCAATTTATTAGACAGCACAGCTTCCTTTCATTTCTCTATGACGGGACACGACAAGACGAAAAGGAAATGAAAGGAACTGTTTTATTTGGTCGAGTAACTAGTACTGCTGGTGCTGCTGCTGCTGCTGATGTGCATATATTTAAATCTGCTTTGTCTGAGAAAAAGAAAATCATGAAAGTTTCATTAATAATTGATAAGCAGCAGTAGGACACTTTTTGTTTACAGTAATTATAGTGAAAAATGGTGCATTGTTGTTATAATGAATGGACATCAAAGCTTGCGGGAGAATATAAACTGTACTGATGATGATAGACTGGGTGGGGGGAAAATAGCATGGCACTAAGCCACCAGCTGGTAAGTTATGTAGGCAGGGCCATTTTCCATGTTCAAAAGCACGCGTCAGTCCAAATGCCAGGGAGGGTTAATGGCTCGGAGCCATTAGAGCAGGCAGAAATCAACATCACGACCTGTATAAGCTGCCTGCACAAGCCATTTCGCCCAACCATTTGTCAAATATTTCAACCAGAAATGACTGCAATCGCCTTTTTACACCCCCCTGACGTGGGCAAAAGTACGTGGGTATGGATAAAAGATACAGATGTTAAGGCTCATTTAGAGTACTATGGGAGGTAGGCGTCGTAACCTACGCACCTAGCCTACCTACACCAGTGCAAGAGATTGCTATTGGTACTCTCATCAGTCTCTCTGTAACTACCCATTCCAAACACTAGTCAGCGCTGTGTGTTGGTGACTGAAACAAGGCGAGTCACACAAACGTTTCTGTCTCCAACTCCTCAATTAACCTTTCCTCCATGTGTTTATGGATCATTAATTCAAAGATCCCCTTCTTCATGATTTACTGCACCCAAGTGCCTCAGATGTAAGAGGAGACACTGACTGGGTGTTTGACATAATAAAGGGAGGCCTTTTCCTATGCTTGTGTGACAGCAATGTGGTTCAATAATGGTCATCTTCATGATATGTATTCTTAGCTGTGGGATGCCAATCCTATTATAATCTCTGTCTCTGTAAACACTATAAGCCACTTTATGTGTTGGTGTGTTAGAGTAGTCTCCTATTGTACAATATACTCTAATACTTTAACTCTTTGTGTGATTATTATGCATCAAGAGCGCTATCTTTAAGACGATTTCCACCACAAGGTGGGCGTCAGCTTCGGTGTTGGTGTCTGGGCTGTTGCCGTAGCTACGCCCAACCTGCCTACTAGGATGCTCAAAAGTCTCAGTATGTGAGCAGAGGGCAGTTAGATGTTGGGATGCAATGGAGACACTCGTGGTATGGGCCCGGGGCAAGACCTGTGAGACCCCCAATGTACATCACAAGTCATTAACTCCAGTCGCTGAGCTTCACCGACAAATCATCCCGGTAATAAGATGATTGCATGCAGCCAGTTCAGCAGCGTTACAAGATTGTGATACATTAGGAAATGGGTAATTTTTCAGCTGAAAAAGCTTTAGTGCGTTTTAATGTTATCTCATAAAACACACACCGACACATCTTTAACGCACACTTTGTCCACCTTTCAGTTAGCATGATGTATGGATCTCCACTTCACATGGAAGAAGGGGAGGTCAGGCTGGATGGGCTCACAGGTACAAAGTGGTACAAAAATTTTATAAAAATGAATGTCCATATTAATTGCAAATTTCAGTTATACTGGAATGTACACTAAGCCAACCTCTACCTTATCATCTGGAGATGTGTTTGTGTGTGCACACTCGCTTCATAATTTGAGAAATCTAGATTCAAACTCAGTGTTTCTGAAAAGAAATACACATATACGGAACCAAAAAAAGCACGACTGTGGCAGGAAATGATTTGATGAATGGATTAAATTCTGAGCATGACCCCATGACCCTGATATTCTCTCTGTCTGAGTGAGCATGCACCTGTAAAACAAAGTGGCCCACTTACAGCAGCTATATATACATATATCTGACCGAGCACGCACCTGAAAGAACACAGGCCCCATTTCCAGTAGCTTATTGTCGGTTCTAATGAAAAAATAAATCCAGCAAATTTATGCAATGACACATTTTTTTTAGGTTACTAAAATACTAACTTTCTTTACATTATTTTAATAGCCTTTACCCAGCTTCCAAAATGGCATATTGCATTTCAAACAGACAGAAATATTATTTATTTTCAAACCATGTCTGTAATTGTCTGCACTCACTTACTATCTCGCATGGTTCTACCATTTTTGGTCACCTGTGGCAGAAGTTTTCTTTGATTATTACCATTTTGTGGGCACACAACAGCTTTCAACAAGTACAATTTCCATGCGTTGGCCAATATTCCATTATATGTTTAGAAATTGCTAAAAATGGAACACGGGCAGTAGTTTGGACACCTCTGCTTTAGAGACAGATTCTTTCAACATATTGTGGTGGGGAAAACTGCTCTACAAGATGCACACAGACTGACAGGTCTGGTACTAAGGAAATATCTCAGGTTTGAACCTCTATGAGTCATTGCTCAGCCTCCATTGCAGTTTAATGGCTTGTGGCCTCCTCTGGCAAATATCAGTAGGTCCTCCAAGAGCATCCACAAGTTGTGGAGATGTTCTGATACAACATGTCTGTGAAGGTTCTCAGTCATCTAGGTCATGGTTTATCCAAAGAATCAGTGGCCTGATAAGGAGCCATTCGTTTGAATTAGGTGTGTTGCAGGAGGGAAACATTGTGGGTCCTGAGGACTGGAATTGAGAAACACTGCTATAAACTGACGCAACCAGTGTCCATAATGACACTGTTGTCCTGTTTGGGCCAATACTCTGAACATAACAACTAGTTCTTTGTCCAAGAGGCTTAGTGTTTTTAACATCCAACAGGCTGAGTATGAGAAATAACCACCTACTGTTTAATGTATTGCAGTCATCAACATGTGCCTTTACAAGTTAATTAAAGTTATTCCCTTAAGCTGGAAGTGGTTAGAATGTAATAATGGATCATTTGTATACAGTGTGTCATGTCGATAGTATGGACAGTTAACTGAATTAGCTCTTAGGTTGCTTTTCTAAGTTCTCTGTTAAAGTCTACACTCATTATTGTGTGCGATTAAGACCTTTTCCTCATGGACTCGATAGCCATCCACTATATAACGCTCTAGTTGTGCTGTTGAAGGCACAAATTGGATAAGTTGTACATACCTTTCCATATTCTTTTCCTTTCCGTATTATATTTGAAAAATACTGTCTCTAGAGCAAAGTGAGGTGAGTTTAAAACTACGGATATGAAGATTCAAATCTGGTGCTACAAGGCAATCTGTCTGTAGTCAGGTCGCATTAAGTTTAATTTGGGTTTTTAGTAAGAAATTACAGTGCAGGTCATTAAAATGGTAGCTCTGGTCCAATTGGCCCCACTTAAAAGAATTAACTGTCAGGAAAATAAACTGTCAAAGGTTAGCCTGACATTGTTGAAATCGCTGGATTTCTCCATCCACACGTGCTGCTGCTCTGTCCTTTCGCTGCACCCAAGATTGATGTGGTCCGGTAAGCCACTCTCCTCTGAGGATACATGACGGGCTGAAGGAAGCCCCAGTCAACTCAGTGAAACAGCCAGATGATGCAGCTCTTATCTTTTTTTCATATATATATATATAACTTGACAGTGGTCTTAAGTTTAAAGGCTCAGTGCATTTTTTGAATATAGTTGAGTATGTAATAGGAATACTGACAACACATGCACTGTAAACTGTTGTGCATCAGTCAATCCAAATTAAATGAGGCCTTTTTTAACTTACATGCACAAGTAACCACAGACAACCGGCTGGTCGGATTAATTTTTGCTTCTACTTCTTGCTTTACTTTGTACTTCCTGCTTCACATTCAACAATGGCGACTGAAACTTCCACTGAGTCATACAAATGATTGTATCCCTGAACCTCCTCAGCTAACCTTTCCTCATTGAGGTTCATCTTTATTGACCCAAAACAATCAGTTTTCATCTGCAGACAGAAATAATAAAGACGAAAAACGCTACTACCAAGTGGACCGATCACAGATCTTGCAAATTGCGTCGCTATGACTAACGACTAACTATTCCAGTGTCCTTTCTACAGAACAAACTTCTCCAGACAGATTAGCAAAAACAAAATGTGCTGCAGTTAATCACTCCTCCATAAACCACGATTAAATAAATGAACATCTGTCCTGTTCTGAACTGTCTTAAAAAAACAATACAATGCAAAACAGTTGATGTGGAACTTGGACAGTGAGTGAAGAGACGTTAGAGTTAAACTTGTGAAAGACAATGTTTCTCATTTCAGCACCATGGAAAAGGAAATAATTGAAAATATCCAATAGCCAGCTTCATACCTACCGCCTCAATGATATTATTCTGGGCTGGATTACCGTGTTTTTCACAGATGTTTAATTTCAGACCGGCTTCGTTGGCCAGTCTGCAGCAATAAATCAAGTTCAAAAACATTTTGCACCTCTAAACAGGAACTCCTTAAATACATATTGCATGAGAGAAAATATGCAACTTTCTTCTGTCTCCCTTCTTCCCCCTACGTAAAATCCTGATGTGTTTCTTTGTATAAAATCCCTATACAGCCAACGTGTGCAAAACTTATGCCTCAATGTAAAGGGAGGCAAGTCACAAAATTATTGGGTCTGCTACTTCCAATAATTATTTTTAGGTTGGAGATCCTAAAAGAAAACCACCAAAGTTTCATTACCAAGCCACTGTACTTCTCTGCAGAATATACAAGTGAAAAAACTTTTTAAAGTTTAGGTCTCAGTGAGATACTGGGCATGCAACCACCAATCAGGCATAACATTATGACCACCTTCCTAATATTGTGTAGGTCTCCCTTGTGTCTCCAAAACTGTTGTGACTCATCAGAGAATGGACATGGACGTTCTGAGGGTGTCCTGTGGTAACAGGATGTTGTTAGTGGGGGCGTTTGGGTCTTATGGGTGACGGGGCTTCTGTAGATCATCCCACAGATACATGATTCCTTTCCTGGAAGGTTGGAAGGATCCACTGATTGTTACTTCCATGTGTGTTTGGTCAATGGTTTAGATTATTTCAGCAGTTTTTTAAAAAAAAACTATATATTTTTAAATATTTTTATCTTTTTCCAATTGAAACGCCTCTCTCACATTAACATGTCGACCCCTTAGCGTGCTCGTATCATCATGCCACTTCAAAGCTCCACTGATATACGCAGCCTTCATTAAATCACTCTCGACAAATTTGGTCTCTGTGGTTTGAGCAGCGTGTCTGATACAGTCATAATTTAGATTCCGAAGGGTAAAAATCACACAGAAAAAGTGTGAAGAAGGCAGGAACTTTGAGCTATAGATTATAAACCCAACATGCTAAAATATGCACCATGATAGCGCTCATCAACTATGCCGATTAACTTGCTAATATACGAGGCTTATCACTGAACAGGGACAGAAGGATGAAAGGTTTTCTCATTCATGTCATCTGACCTCCTCCTTTTCTCCATATAGGGCTCACTGCAGACTCTATTGGGCTTCGTCACTTGATCCTGAGGTTCATTTAAGGTACTGGAGGACATAGGAAAGATGATCAAGATGTGATTCGGAAGAGTGATCCGTTCAATGAACCAACTCCTGATTTGAGATGCATCACTCAGCGAATCACCAGCTTTCAACAATTAAAAAAGACGTTGTTTTATGTTTGTAATTTGCTCCTCACTAGAGTCGCGGCGGGTGCCAAAGCCCATCCCAGGCGCCATCGGGCGAGAGGCGGGTCACACTGCAGTCTACTGCAGGGCTAACACAGAAACCTGAACAACCATTCAAACTCCCTCTCACACCTGTGTTCAATTTAGAAGCACCAGTTAACCTGATGAGCATGTCTCAGGAGGGTGGGAGAAAACCTGAGTGACTATATACACTATGGACAAACCCATCGTGATGTCACCCATTGGATTCTGAATCTTGAAAATGAAGCCCAAAGTGGGCGAAGCCTGCAGTTGCCATGTTGGAGCTTTACTCCAACCACACACGTATGTGGCCACTCGATGAACTGCAGTTTTTTGCACTTCTGCATGGGTTTCATCGCTCAGACCTGGAGGTTGCTGCTTGATGCACAAACAGGAAGAACATGCAAACAGGAAGTCCAGACTCGGACTCTGACCTTCTCACTGGGAGGCATCAGTCCTCATTACAGTTTTATTATTTAAAATTCTTTTTTGTGTTTACAATGATTTCTTGGGGGGGAAAAACCCCAAAAAACCCAGAGAATTCTACCTATGTTAAAGTAACACTGAATGCATCATCTTCTTCTGGTGATCTTCTCAGCAGTCTTACCCACTTTCTGCATGGCTGTGGTGACACAGCTATAGAAGTTCCTGAGGATCTCAGGTGACACGTTGAACTTCCTTAGTCAAAAAATAACCTCAAACTAAATGGAAACAGTTTCCACTTGAGTTTTGAATCCACAAACTGTCCTTGGGTCAGTATTTATTGTGCACACGATATCATAGTGTCAAAACTGAGCAAAGGGTGTGTAGGATAATGAGGAGAAAGGGGAAAGGATAAATTCCTACTTTGCATCTTTTTCAGTTGCTAATCAAAAACCCCGTGAGCTGATTATAGGTGATCAGTTAGGCAACGCGCTTGATTTTATTTTTTTATTTTTGTTAAAGAGCTGAATAATAAATACAAAGTGCCCCAGCTTCTCTTTCTGTAATGAGCCAGAGTCCTAAAAACACCAGGGATGAATTACCATCGCGCCCTCGCAGAGGAGCTTGTCAATGGCACAAATGCGTTATCTGCAGCATGTTCAATTATACTCTCAAATCAGAGAGGAGCTTAATCAAGAGCTCCCATCTCATTACGCCCGAGGTCAACGGCTGTCTCTCCGCTGTCGAAGGACAGATTGTTACTCGTCCCAAAAATCTGCAGTTTAGCCCGCGAGTGGCTGATTGAGAGAATGAGAACCGGGCCTGCGTCTAACAGCTGCTCCTGCAGGTGGAGCTGACAAGGTTTGAGTTTTGTTTCCCCCACAATTTGACCAATATTCACGCGCAGCCTGTGACACAAGGCAATCTTAGCAGCTGCCGCGGTAAATTAAACTCCCGCAGAGTACACAAGAGAATACTGACATTATTATATTTTCTGTATCTTCTTCTGAAAGTCTTTTAATTTTCACTTTTATTCCTTGGTTGACTTAATTCTCTCAAAAGGAAAAGGACCGAAACTAAGTGCTCAGTAAGATCACCAGCCTTCTACTTTCTGTCTTTTTCTGATGACTTTAAATCTGGAATGACAAACATATGGCCCGTGGGCCAAAAACCTGCTCAAGAGAGGGAGCAATCTGGCCTGTGCAATGAATTTGCAAAGTGCGAAAACATTCAATATTTCATTAAAAGTAATTTTTCCACTAGGGCCACATGGTTTTAGAAATGTTGCGGACACAACATAACACTGAAGCCCAGAACCAAACTGTAGATGGCAATAATTGACTATAATGCACTTATTCTTCATAAGACATTTCAGGTTGTTCATAAAATGTTCGGTTTCAGAGAGTTATACATTCAATGAAGAGGACTTTATGATCGGCCCCTTCATTGAACATCTCCTGTTCCATGGTTGAGAGATAAAACTGTATCTTATTCATTGAACCCAGGGTTGCTCATTTTGCCCTCGCCACTGTGGAGCTGTAAGAAATTCTCATGTTTCATGTTTTTTCACGTTTTAACCATAAAAATATGAACAATGTGTCTCCACTTCTTTGCATTGGCTAAACTGATGCTATTTTCCCAGAGATACGGGCGACGCCATCTTGAGAGTTTGAACCCAGAGTTTACAGTAGGTCCGTCCGTCAATATATCCATAAACCGAACACACCACCACGCTCTGCTCTACCTCCACTAGTTACAAGGAAATGTTGGGTTATGCACTGCACTTGATTTATTTATTTATTTATTTTTGTTTACAACTCTCAGCTTTACAGAGAGGTTGGCATGGGAACTGGTAGTAGCCAATATGTCACATCCTGTTTCTATAGCATTAAATACCTAAACCATAACTAAAACATAAAAATATCCAAAAGATTGACGCTCGAACATGCATCAACATTATATTAACTACCTAGAATGTCAGAAACCATCCTTGAAAAAAAAAAGTATTTGACGTGTATTTTAGTATTTATTTTGACTCAAGTCTCATCCAAACACAGAGGGGGTGGAGCTTATGACCAATACTGCAGCCAGCCACCAGGGGGAGCTCTACTTGGTTTTTACGGTTTCAATCTTTATAGGAAAAAAAATACTAGTGTATTATTTTCTTTTTCAATTAACATTTTTGATGAATAAGATAAAAGCCATTATTTATAGCATTGCAGTGTTTGTGTTCTGCATCCTAAATGTGTCGTTGCACATTAAAAATATGCTGCAAGTTCAAGTGTTCATGCCAGATAGGCTTCCAAAATATGACGCACCCATTCAGCGAATCACATTCATGTAATGTGGTGCAAGACGTCCTCAGATACTAATGGGCTGACTGGTGGTTCTGCACATTGTTAACTAAGTTAACGTTAACTAAAGAATTTCTTTGCAGAAACCCATGTTCATTCTCTCCTGGGTCACAACTTAAAGGCAGACCTTCACAATATTAGGAAGGTGGTCATAATGTTATGCCTGATCAGTGTATAAACTAAATATCGCAACAACACAAAGAATAATGGTGAAATCCTTTGTTCCTGCTCTGCTTAGAGAAACAAAACCGACCATCTGAATATTTTACAGTGTATGGTAATAATTAGATTTGTATTTGCTGTCTTTTTGCTGACGATTTCCTGTAAAGATTAATGTACTGCTACACGCTGCTCAGTACAGAAACACAATAAGTGCTGACATGTAAGACAGAAGAAATATTTCAGGGATTTGCACTAATTCTAGGTCGGCCATCAAACTAGATCCTTTGTCCTCGGGGAGGATTTGATCCACTCATCTCGCTAGATGTGTGCGCGCGTTCTGGCAAAAGAGTTTCCTTGAGCAGTATCATTATTACCCCTATTAAATGCAGTGTAATATATGAATAACCTTGTTAAGGTGCAGAATAAGCAAGTAAACCGGTGTTATATTACCAATCAGAGCTGGAGCCGTACGGGTTTCCGTTTCCCATCAGATTATAGCGTAGTTAATGTGTCACCTATTAGGTTTACAGTTTGTTTTCAGAAATGTCACATGTCAAATCTTACCAACCAATCAGAAATCTGTGCATTAGAGGCAAGAGCTTATGTTCCCTCGTGAGACTGAGGCTGGAATCACGAGCTGTATAAATCGTATCATAGGAAGCATTTCAGATCGTTTAAGTTGCTCGAAATTGCAAATTAACAATACCCCATTAAACTGTAAGCTAAACAAAAAGTCATTTTTTCCTCCTTCATTGTTCTGAATACTCAGCGACATTCACAATACTCAGCTTTTCATTTGTATCGCCGCACTCGGCGTTATCAGTATTTCATAGCGTTCAGAGTTTTCAGTGTTTGTTGCAGAGTGCAGAATAAATCACTGGCTTTATCTTGGTCAGCTCCTCAGCAGATGGTACGGAGGCCCGATAAACTCTCTTTTTTTTTTTTTATATTATTATTATTTTTAACATCGTGCTCAGAAGCGACGGATGGCACCGTTTCCTCGGCCTCCGTGAACCTCTTATAACGCCACGTTCTGGGAAATAAACTTTAAAACGAGGAGAAAGTAGCGCGGATTCATCAGTTTCATTCAAGCTGTCCGCGCACGCTTTTGCTGGAGAATTTGCTGCCGGCGCATTTCAAGTTCATGCATACGCTGATCAGGCATAAGATTATGACCACCTTCGTAATATTGTGCTGGTCTGAGGATGGACACGGGCCTTCTGAAGGCGTCCTGTGGTGTCTGGAAACAGGATGATGTTTAAAGGGGGGGGTGCTTTGAGGAGGAGGGGCCTCTGTGGATCATCCCTGTCTCCTGGTCGTAATGTTGTGGCTGATCGGTGTGAGTGTCAGCCCATAACAGCAGCTGTTCAGGACAAAACGCCCCAAAAAAAAGACGAACGCGGCTTTAACACTTCACTGAGATTTAGATATAAATCGACATCCAGCTTTTCCATCAGGAATTCTGGAAACTAAAAAACGTCACCCACACACCCGTCGAGAGGCGTTCTGCTCTGTTTCATGTGCTATTATGTCTCTCACAGGCAGAGCGTGCAGAAAACGCAGACCGGCATTAAATCATTATCACAGAAAGCTTACTTCTGTTTGGACTAATGCCGCGCTGCTCAGACGCTGCAATTTAGCAGCGCGTTGCTCTTTGTTTGGTGGACGCGTCCTCATAATCGTCCCTCACTCCTCCGCTCAGCGGGACATGGACCATTTGCAGACATCGTGATGGAAGGTTTGCAAAGATTACAAACATAAATAAGGACACAAAAAATTAGAGAATGAGCTTAAATCTGCAGTAAAAGGTTACGATTTTTAAATTTTTTAATTTTTTAACGTCGAGTGGAAATTATTGTTATCATTCAACATCAACATACAGAGAGCACCATGAAAAACACGGATCCTTCACTGATTAATCTCTCATCATTCATCTGGACGTTTAAGTGCCTCAAAGTGACAACGTGTTCAGTGTTAGACGTCACGGTTATAACTGATGTAAGATAAACGCAGACGTTATGAGAACTATAGTGAGAGGACGTGAGTTTAAAAGAATCAAGAATTTAACATCAGCATTTAAGCAACATAAGTGCTACTTATGCATATAAGTGGATGCATGATGTCCTGTCATCAACGAGTCGTTCTGCCTGTAGCGTTTTGCTTTGGCTTTTCCGTCACAACTGCACATTTTTGTGGAGGAGACGGTTCTGAATACGTTGGTTCAGGTAGAAGGTTATGAGATAAATGAAAGAACCAAATTTAATCTGAGCTTCTTCTCGACCTGCAAATGAGCCTGAACCCATCAAAGTATGCCTCTAACTTTCACCTACAAATCTGTATATTTTGTTTTATTATGCCCAACTTAATGCATTACACCGATCAGCCACAACATTAAAACCACTGACAGCAGAAGTAAATAACATTGACCATATGGTGAGAATTCAGTGTTCTGCTGGGAAACTTTTGGACCGGGCCTTCATTCATGTGGATGTTACTTAGACATGTAGCACCCACCTAGACCAGACCAGACCGGACCGGACCAGACCAGGCACCCCCACCCCATAGCAATGCCACTCCCTGATGATAGCAGGATGCAGCCTGACACAGACACACACACACAAAACCACTTTAGGGACAACTAAAAAAAATACGTAGAACAGCACAAGGTGTTGACCTGGCCTCCAAATTCACTAGATCCCAAACTGATCAAGCATCTGTTGATGATCCACAGAGGCCCCTCCCCTCAGTCCATAGGAAATAGCCCCCAGTAACAACATGCTGTTACCAGAGGCCCACGTCCATTCTCTGACGAGGTATAACTGAGACCCACACAATATTAGGAAGGTGGTCATAATGTTATGCCTGATTGGTGTATCTTAGCCACAAGTAACATAATTAAGCTGATAATGAAAATTAGTAATATAATCTTTCTGAGTTGCGGCATTTTTTTCTTAAATGACTGACTAGAACGGCCACAGGGACAGAATTAAGCTTTGGGTTTAGATACAAAGCTACAAAAACAAATTAGCTTCTGCTTTGTTTACAGATATAAATATCACATATGGAGCGACTCGTACTCGCTGTGGAGCAAACATAGCAAATACACAGTGAAAAAAAAAAACGCCCTCAAGGGATCGTCTTAAAATGGTGATGGTTTAAAAAAAAATAAATCAAAGGCACTTTTAGTTCAAGACACCATATGCAGCAATATGCGCATGTTTAAAACTCCTGGTACAGCAGAAAACCACACCGTGACTGGAGGAAAGAGCAAAGAGTCTCAGAGGAGAGTCAGGCGACAGAAAAACAACAGCTGAGGAAAAGGAAACTGCATTACTGCCCGACGCCTGAAGGAGGACCAGATCAGGACCAGATCAGGACCAGATCAGGACCAGATCAGGACTGGATGAATACAAGCATCAAGAAGAAAGCTGAACAAGCAAAAACTTCAGTCCCAGATGTCTGACCAAACGGAACGCAAAGGAAAATGTTTGACTCAACCTCGAGACGTTCGAGGGTTTGATTTAGTTATGAAATAAAACCTGGAACTGAAGGAGGTCCATCCTGTGTGGAGGAGCTTTGATGCTGATGGAACTGGCAGGTTGGACAGTGTGTCTTTGAATCAGGGTGAAAAACCAGAGCAGCTTTAAGGACGATATGACACTGTCAGTGCATAAACTGAACTTTATTAATGAGTGAATATTCGAGCAAGACACCGAACCCAAGTCAAGTAAAACATCCCTCCTGGAAGAAGAAGTTTAATTTAAAAAAGAAGTTATGAAGAGAAATATGGAATCAACTGACCGGAGACGTAAATGACATTAACCATCTGTGGGATGATCCACAGAGGCCCCTCCCCTCAAAGCGTAGGACCCGCCCACTAACAACAACCTGTTGCCAGACACCACAGGACGCCCTCAGAAGACCCATGTCCATTCTCACAACCGTTTTGGAGGCACAGGTGAGACAATATGAGGAGGATTGGTGCATATGTAAATCAATTATTCACCAAACTGCAAAATGATTTTTAGATTCAATTCCACAGTCGAAAATGCAGCTTCAAGACGTGTTACTGTGCCCATCGTCAGGGCAAAGAGAGTCAACAAAAGTGCTCATATCAGGATGTCGAGGCCACGGAAGATTGGACTTTAAAATCAATGGCATCTCAGTTGGTCCATTACTCAGCGCGTGGCTGCCTAACACATGACTCACTTTGGCCACTTTGTGCCCATCAGCAGAGCGTGGGGCTGGAGGAGCAGGTGCTAATCGCGGGTCCGTCACACCCGGTCCGACCTCCCGCTTCATTCAAGCTCAGCGAGCAGAATTGAGTCTCCGGGGGGCAAGTGAACAATGTGGACATGTCCACGAGTCAGGTCCGACACCAGGAACTCGGCCGCTGAAGCCAACCAGGAGGGATTCCTTAAACTGTGACAAAACATTTGAGAAGCGGGATGCTGTCGTCAAGCGAGGACGAGGATTAGCATCTTTGTTTTTTAGACAAAGGAGTAAACCTTTACAGTCGACTCCACATAAAAACTGTCGTCGACACGCTTCTGAATATCTTCAGGTTTTATTTTCATAGAAGGGGAGAGTCCAGCAGACTGCCTCACCTAACAAAGCCATCCAGTCCCTCAATCAACTATAAAACTCACCTCATTATTTGAAATCGGTGCAGGTAGCAATTTTTTAAATGTATATTTCTATTTTCTTCTTCTTTAAAGCACCACTGCAAAGGTTAACCTGCAGTTTCATTGTAACTAACGTTAGTTGAGGCTTTTCATACTGAATTTGTGTCAGAACAATTAATATTTTTTATGCTCCTTTTGTTAGTTTAAAAAAAGAAAATCATTAATCAGCAGTTATAGCTCCAGCTTGACCCCTCCTCTCCGTTGCCCACGTACCGGCCAACGGTCCTGCAAAGAAACAGCCATCAGCCCAACAGCTAAAAAAATATTTAAACTTGATTTAAAGAGAAAGAAGCGTTTTTTTGTAGCAGATTTGTACCAAATCACTCTTTTTTAATTGAGTTAATTGAGGAGGTTGTACTTACTCTGTGAAGCAGGGCTGTACTTTGAGATGAATGCAAACGTCAGTAGCATGCTCACGATTACAATGTAAATATTTTTAAATCTTTACCACTTGTGGACATAAAGTGTCTCCAATTCCAGCTTATGCAGTACTTTTTTACCTCATTAGTAGCTTTAGAGAGTTTCGCATTCACCCATCCATGCATAGGTGGAAGTGTGCTGCCATGCAGAGTGTCTGCGCGGCCAAAACTAGCAAGAGATCCGAGTAAATGTTGCTAACGGAACAGTGTCCTAGTCTCTGTGTTTGTATCGTGTGTTTGTGTGTCTCTGTCAACGTGATTCAGGTGTTAATGACATTTTAGATTTAGTCTGTCGGTGTCGTTTGCTTTTCTGTCGTAACTGCACATCGTTGTGGAGAAGGCAGCTCTGGATACCTCGTATCAGGAAGAAGGTTATGAGAAACACGAAGACCAACATAAATCTGAGCTTCTTCTTCAGTCTGAACCCACGAAATTATCAAAACGTGCCTCTAGGATCTAACTTTCCCCAATGAATCTGTATTTGTTCCTTTATTAAAACCAGTTTAATTGCGTTTTACAGTGTATGAGCAAACAGCATGTCCAAGTGGCCCTTAAATACACACACTGGATAAACTAAGAATCTGACTATATTGGCCAATGGGTTCATTCTGCAGAGAATCATGAACCTCAACTTGACTCGTGGGTGAATGTTATTTATGATTTAGCCATGCAAGTCATTTTATCATAGTCTTTCCAAACTGTCACCAAGGAGTCGTTCTGTTTATAGTGTCCTTTGCTTTTCTGTCGCAACTGCACATTCTTGTGTACAGGACAGCGCTGGATATGTTCTTTCAGGTAGAACGTTACGAGAAATACGAAGACCGATGTAAATCTGAGCTTCTTATTGACCTGCAAACCAGCCTCATCCCGTCAAATTAGTGAAATGTGCCTGTAGGATCTCGTACCTAACCACCTAAACATCGGTATTTTTGCGATGTAGGAGCAAATGATCTGAGCGACAGAACAGCACAACACAAAGGAAATGCAGGGGAGTCATTCTGCAGGGAATCTTGTAGGTGCTCAGAAGATTTCTGTCCAATTCGCCCATTCATTTCATCCCATCTTTGCAAATGTGTTTGTATGAGTTAAATAGCATAATTAGGCTCGTAATGAAAATGGTGTACATCGCTCTGAGCTGGAGGATTTCTTTGTGAAGCAATAACAGCAGTCTTTGTGTTCACATTATGCATTTGTGCTCTGTCAGTGTGACTCAGGAGTTAATGCTATTCATGATTTAGTCATGTCTGCCCAATCACAACTTCAGTGAGTGCATTAGCTTGATGGGCTAGAAGTCAGTGGAGGATTTAAAAAAAAGAAACATTCTTCTGCAGAATGCATTGAAAATGATCAACTTCCAGCTCGGATGGGAGAAAAAAGGGCTTCATCCAAACAACCAAGTATACTCAAGTACTTTTGTGTGCTGATGTTGGAAACACACAAGGTAACACTACCATACAATGACAACTGTGACAGGGAATGGAAGCTGCCAAGCGGAAAATATAGAACGCCGTTTCAGGCTTTTATTTTCGGGCGCAGCAGCTATTAAAAACAACATATGGCCTGTCAATATGTGTTGATACGAAAACCGTGTTGTCCTGTCATCCTGGATGAGGCTGCCGGCGGCGCCGGCGGTGACACGCCTCCTATCAGGGAGCTGGGTGGAGGGGTTGAGAGCTTTTTCTTCGCCGGGAGAGGCGGCGGAGAGATTAGCCTAAACGGCAGCTCTATTAGAGACTTAACCTGGGCTTTGATCATTTCCTGAGCTCCCCTTCAGATCAGGCTCGGCAACAGACGGCAAATCTGACAGGCTTCTGCCCCGCCGACGACGCCGCCACACCGATCCCCACATCCCCCCTCCACGCACCAACCAACCACCGCCACTGCTCATATCCCTCATAATGTACCCAAGCTTCACTGTGATCAAAGAGCTCTTTTCTGGTGACTGAGGCTCCCATCTGTCTTCCCACAATAGAGAGCGCTGGGAGAGAGAAGCTGACTGTCAGACTGAAGGAAAACACACACACACACACACACTAGTACAGTATCTCGGAGTGCACAGACAAAAAGCATATGTGATGTGTGTTTTCACGCTGACACGTCGTCCTCCCTTCCTCCTTCGCCGTGTAGCTGAACTGCAACATAATGACTCGTGCCAGCTTCTCCCCTGGAGTGTCAGACGTGATCGGTATGAACACACATCTGCGGACGCCGATATGAGCGAACCGCACAAAGCGCACACGCGCGCGCAAGGGCGTATTCATTTTGGAGCTGGTCGGCCAAATTGGAAGCTTTCGCTGGAAAAGACGGTGACCGGAGCCGCTTCTTCTGTGAAGTAATTTGAGCTATTTCAAAAATACAAAATATATATATATATACACAGATACACAACTTCAAAATAACATGGAAACTTAGTTTTTCCCAGAACTATAACCAAGCTCTGTATGATAATGATCAAGATTCTAGTAAATTATTATATTAATATTGCAGTGAAATGCACGTCTGTGGAAATTAAGTTATTATTCAATTATCTATACAAATATGCTAATACATTGTGCTTTTGGTTTCCACTAGCTTTTAAAAAACCACATTGGTCATAGTATGAGATGCAAACTTCTTAGTAGAGATGTCCAGATCAAGTTAATCCTTTAACTAGTGATGTTCGATACCACCGATTTCCTTTCTGATTCGACACGACTGAGTAAAATTCAGTCTGGTATCGGCGAAACCGATCCGATACTTTGTGTAAATGCAACCTAATGTGTATTAAGGACTACTATAAAATGAAAACTTGCATCTTAATTGTGACCCTGTTCTCTCCTCTTCTGTCCTCCTCATCATAAATTCCTTGTATTCTGTGTTGTGGTTTAACCTGATGTGTTTCACAAGGTCTGTTGTGTTGTCACAACTGAATAGTTTAGTTATTTTCCACTATGTTCCTACATTACCTCCAAGGACTGAAGTATCGAAAGTATCAATATTTTGATTCAAAAATCAATTTTAGAGCATAAAGACCTGGTGTTGGAGGTATCGTTTTTTCAGTATCGATCTGCACATCATCACTACTGTTGATATCCAGCATCGGCTAATCTGGTCTTAACTGAACAAAACTGAATACCCTGGAGACTCAGAAAGGCTTTTCTCATCTCCCTTTTATTTACCTACATCATGACTGCCTTAAGTCCAATAAAAAGTGCTGTCAATGCTAATGTATTCTGAAAAGGGTAGTTCACATCTCCAGAAAACCTGTGTTCTCTACTCCAGAATTGTTCTGGTCATCCAGCACCATAAATTCCCTGTATGGAATAGTTTTTGTCTTTGTCATCATCTCAAGGACACTTTCCTCTTCTTGCTCGAGTGCACTCCACGTATTAAGGTTTTTGTTTTTCAAGTATTGAACGATGATCAAGTACTACCACCTCGCCAAACATCCACGCTGCTTTTCCAAACTAACGTATAGTCTAGTCACAGGATTTGGGTTCTTCCTCTTCGACTTTTGGCAACTTTGGAGTCAACCAGGCCGCCATCAAAACAGTGGAGGACGGTGACAATTTGACAGCAAAGTTTGAAGAAACGCTTAAAAACACTATTAAGGACTCCTTTAAATCTACATCATATAGTGCACAAAGAAACATGAAAAACGATCAACCACCAACTTGACACCAGCCAGCATGTTGTATATGTAAAACACTTTAATTCCCTCCCAGGCCTCACATACGCCCTCTCACATCGACCTGTTGGATACATAAATTATGTAAATGGTCAGTAATAGCTGTGGTTCAGTGTTCTTGTGTTTCAAATAATTGGCTCTGTATGGGATAATATATTCCATTAAAAGATCAGTAGGCATCCTTTGAAATGACCAAAAAGCATTTGGTGAATTTTTTTTCTTTTTTTTTTGTGAATTTTATAAAGTGAGGCAGCTTGTGTGTGTGTGTGTGTGTGTGTGTGTCCTATTTTAGAATGCAAACATGCAAAAAATACGACAGATCTCTTTGTCCTGCTCGTAAACATGAATCGTTACTTCATTGTCCTCGTCGTCTATTCATCTTCAGCTCAGTCTCTGCTGAGTCTCCCTCCATCTGTCTGTGTTGCTCTCTCGAGCGCGCACACAACATAAAACGCAAGTTTGTATCTTTGTGAGGACCTCCCATTGTTAAGTAGCATCTAACCCCCGACAATTAGGCTGGTTACCGCAGCGGGGAGGAATTTGTTCTCGTCCTCGAGGTGAGCAAGAACAAGAACAAATTTTGTTTCACGAAAAACTCATCACCCATTGGATTCTGAACCTAAAAAGTGAAAGTGGGCGGAGACTGCCCACACTTGGACACTCCAAATATGGACATGGGGGTGCTGGGGTGGTGCTAAAGCAGGTTGGACCCGTCCACCCAACTCTCCGCTACCTGTTAGCTCAGGCTACCACCTGTCACTCAAAGCTGGAACACCATTAATTATGCACAATTTTAAATGTTTAAACGAATGAGTTGTACCAGGCTATAAACATGTTTAATAAATTAAAATGTTGAGCTTTTGGAGCCTCAAGTGGCCACTTGATGAACTGCAATTCTTTGCACTTCCACATGAGCTTCATCGCTCAGACATGGAGGTTGGAGGTGGCAACTCTACCCAGGAGAGATCAGTGGTCACACTGCGAATATTAGCATCTGTGTCTAGCTCACAAAGAGGGTGCTAGCACTTCTGCTTTTGCACATAAACCACGCCCACTTCCAATTTCTGACCTATCACAGAATAGCATGAAAAAAGAACTCCATTTAACGTGCACCGTCACGCAGTATACGGATCTCTAACCAGGAGAGATTAGTGGTCACGCTGCCAATATTAGCATCTGTGAGTTCACAGGGTGGCAGCTAGCATTTTAGCCTATGCACATAAGCCACGCCCACTTCCAATTTCTGTCGAACACCACGTGAGCAAAAAAACGTTCTTCTCGGTTGATGTGTCGAGTAGAATCTGCGAGAACTCCCAAACAGAGTATCAGCCTCCACCCAAACCCTCACCTAACTCTAACCTTTACCTTTGAATGTTTTACAGGTTTTTATTCCCCAACACGTTGAGGGGCGCACAAGGACAAAATGTAATATTCCATGAAAAACTGGCCTTACACACACACACACACAGACACACACACCTCCAGTTAGGCAGGGAACATGTTTTGCCTCAGGGGTTCTGTCTTGCTACTACCCCATTACAAGGCTAATGAAAGCACTGAGAGGATCAAATCCAATGACGCAGCTTTTCGCACTGCTTAACCCTTTTGGAAACCTATGATCTGTGTGTGTGTGTGTGTGTGTCTGTGTGTGTGTGTGTGTGTGTGTGCACCTCTCGCACAAACACAAAGATCATGATACGCATGAGTAAATACATACAAACAGGGGAAATGGAGTTCATACATATGGGTTTGTTTGAAGGAGCAGAAATCTCTTGTCGTACTTTCTACGCTGTTTATTTGTGCAGATTGTTTCCATGCGATCGTATTTGTGTGCGTGTATTTTTGACTCGTGTACATGCCGCGTTGATTGCTTGAATTATTCATTTCTTTATGAAGTGCTGTGATGACTGGAGCACCTGATCGTGATTGCCTGCTTTCCGCGTAGGAATGTGGGTGACTACTGTAATTTCTGCGAAACTCTCATAAAACTGGTGTTGACATCAACTGATATTAATAACACACGCCTTAGTCAGTGCAGTCTTTTTATTACTGGAAGAAGTTTGATGATGTGAAGCCTATGCACAAGTTCTACATACACTCAGTAAGATTTCTGACATGTTTCTACATTCTCTTATTCTTCGTCTCTTTCTCCTGATTCTTATTTGTCAGTTAGTGTAGTTTTAATTTCTACGTGATGACACGCTGCACGTTTTATGGATTAGTTTTTATAATTATATTCATCAGCCTTATTACCTGAAAACTGTTTCAGTGACAATGTTCTGATAAAGCTACTGAGGAAGTTAGTCAACATCTGATGAAAAAACTGAAGCATTTAGTCAAATTTTTCTATTTTTTTCTCAAGTTGGTGAAAATTGAACACAAGGTTGAAAATTAGACTTGAACACATGATTTTGCCTAAAACCCAAAGAGATGTTGGATGCGAGTTTTGGTGTTCAGCTTTACAAAGGGATGATACTGTATGTATTAGTACAGACTACAGTCAACTAGTCACTGATAGGGGGCACTGGTTCCAACTGGTTCAATTCATCAACATCATTAGCTTTCGTGCTTATCGATTCCCTTTATCGTTTTCTTTTCGTGACAAATCTTTACATCTCAGTCCAGACGGTAGCAGTAATGTACCTAAAAGTTGTTTGTCAAACCGCCATAAAACGAAAGAAGAAGCTTTACGTCAAATCACGTGACGACATGAAGACGCGATGGCAGAGAGAATAAAATGGCGTAGGTACCAGATCTGCTCGGGGAGAATCCAGCGCTTAAACATGATGTTGACGTAGGTGTTAGGGATGGTGACCTCTCGTTTTATAATTGGTTTGACAACAGGAAGAATCATAAGTGGAAAAGAGGTTAGCGGTTTTAGCGGTTAGCAGAGCAAATTAGCGGTTTTGTTTTGTCCTTTTATTCTTTGGATGATTTGATAAAAGCTGTATTATTATTTAATCTTTTTCAGGATAAAACTTATTTGAGTTAAAGCACCTACTATACAAATGAATGGGCCGAATTTGAATTATTTTGTCATTTTATTACTTTTTTATGAGGGGCAGCGCAGCAGCTTGGTGGTTAGCACTGACGTCTCCCAACGAGAAGGTCCAGGGCCGAGTCCACCTCAGGCCCCTCTGGGTGGAGTTTACAGCAGTAGAGGACGATGAGATGTTTTATCTCACAGTCTGAGCCGAATGAAGCCGAATGGAGCCGAACATGTAGAAGTGCCGGATGTTCCCCGAGCAGATCTGGTACCTACAGCGGTCCATAGTGTGGCTTCGCTTCACCAGGAGGGACTGTAACAACGCAGCGTGCAACTTCTGCAGCACTGTAATTTTAAGCGAGGACGGCAACACCGCCAACATGTTGAAGCATTTGTCGACGATGCACGTCGTTAAATACATAGAGATCCATGTGTTCGACAATCTCCTAGTGACGATCCAGTGACCAGTTTCCTATTTGTTGACTGGTGATAAAGAATGGGATCGATGAGCAGAATCGATAATGACATCGGTGTCAATAAAATCTTATCGATGCCCATCCCTCGTCACTGGTCAAGTGACAGTAACAACATGGATGCCTCAGAGAAGACAGTGGTAGCCACAAGTAGCAAATTTAGCAGCAGATTTTCTGACAAATAAAAATCCGTAGCATCTTTATGGAAATGTGCCTTAATGTTGCAAAATGAGATATTTTGAGGAGCTGCATGAGATGACACTTTAATGGTAAAAAAAATAAAAATCCACGTATGTCCTTACCTACTGGCTGGTAGCCCTGCCTCGTAGGACCTCCGAAAGGGTTACGACTGCCAAAGGAGCCTCCGTCAATGGAACCATATGACATCCTGGCTGATGGTTGGTGTTGTGTCAGCTGCAGGAGCTTAGGGAGGAAATAATAACCAGAATCAAACAAGAGAACAAACTCTATGTCTACTTTGCTCTGCCAGTCTAAAAATGACTTCAGAGAGTGCGGCGCCAGGGGTTCGCTTTGATTTCTGCCCCACGCCGACCGGTGCTTTTACTGAGTGTTTACTATGAGGCAAAAAAGAGAAGAAAAAAACTTATGTCTACACAAAAACGGTGCTATGACCTTCCTAGTTAAAGAGACATTCTGAAGTCTTGATCTCCACTGGTTGGACTTCTGACACTTGCTGGGTGTTAGCAAAGTCCTAATTCAGTATGCGGATTAAAAACTAAAGTCGTGGGGCTTATAAATCTGTGCAGAGCTGAGGAGGAACGAGAAAAGTCAGCATCCAACACCGCTGACTGTAATACACTGAGACAGCTATAAACTGCACAAACATGTCCCAACATCCACTGCACCTTGTTTAAACTCCGAAGCCTCTGGAAATGTGAACGTGACACTGGATTTGATCCAAAGCGTACAGTAATTAAAGCTGAACAGAGGCGGGGGAGTCTTGATTTGATCGGACCTGACTGACGATTAGAGATTCGTGATTCATGTGGCCGTGCTTATTGTCACTTCCACAATAAGTTAATAAAAACATACAGAGGGGTTAAACGCTGTTTCTTCTGGTCCCAATGTGCTACACACTGTTTCAGATCGCTGTGTTTCCAGGACACACAGAAGAATCGAAAAGCCATTTCTCTCCTATGGGTTGATCAGTTTGGGATCTGGTGAATTTGTGTGTGTCTGAGTTACGCTGCATCCTGCTGGGGATGGCTGCTGCCATCAAGGAGTGTCATTTCTATGGGGTGGGGGTGCCTGCTTTGGTGTAAGTGGGAAATGGGAAAAGTTTCCCAGCAGACACTGAATTGTCACAAGATGATCAGTGTTATTTCCTGTTAGGGGTTTTAATGTTGTGGCTGATCGGTGTATATAGGCATCGCAAACCTCATTTGCAAACCCATGGACCGAAGCACAAATGCTTTCACAATATTTAACCAAAGACAAAATCAATAATGAAGTGCTGCACTCACTAATTATGGATGGAAAGAAAAAATGCATGTTTTGAATGAAATGCTCATACTGCAGATTAAGCATCAGCATATTTGCGCAATTACTTCTCTTGACCCGTCAGACCCCGTGGACTTTTCATTTCACTACATTTATCTGACATCTGTAAATAATGGTAAATTTTGGGACTAGAGAACAGAACATCAGTTAAAACCATCTCACACACTGGTGCAGTTTAAACATCAAATTATAGAAGGGGCAATAAAGTGATTTATTTTAGAAAACTAGTAAATAATTTAAACATTTCCACCACTAACGTGGCCTTGTCATATCCTAAATGCAACTTAGTGCAAACAGGGTTGATACATATTTATATATATCCTTTTATTCTTCAAACGAAAGCAAAGGTCTGGAGGGA
Organism: Mugil cephalus; assembly: GCF_022458985.1. Taxonomy (NCBI): domain Eukaryota; kingdom Metazoa; phylum Chordata; class Actinopteri; order Mugiliformes; family Mugilidae; genus Mugil; species Mugil cephalus. The sequence goes on along the minus strand of NC_061780.1, from coordinate 23,996,784 downwards.
AAAACATAAATAGAAGAGTAAGCGGCTCTGTTCTTCCGTCCTGTTATTTGCGCTGTGGTGTGATGAACATCCCAGCCTCTAGGGGCTGCAGAGGCCTGCATTTGAGTCATTGTTAAACGTTGGAGGCAGAACAGGTCACCGGCAGACTTGATAAACACGTTGGTAATGAGCCTCACCGTGCAACATATGTTTGTATTCCTCCAAAAGCAGCAGAGGAGAGATCGGAGCCGTCGAACACGCAGCCGCTAACGTAACCAGCGAATATTCTGTCAGCCTCTTTAGAATGTTAACCCGTAACCCACTTAAATGAGGAGAGGCGCGGAGGGTGCGGAATACTAATCCGAACGCCGCAGAAAAAGGTCAAATCCCCCGCGCGAACATGTGTTTCACCTGCGGCCAGAGACGCGCAGACGACACTCAAATCAACAAAATCTCCTCTCAGCGCTCCGGCGTGTCTACCAAAGGTCAGGGTGCGATGCCGGTCAAGTTGCCAAGAAGTGGCCTTCTCCGAGCGTGAAAGACGAGCATTCAGACGAGCGGGAGAATGCGATTACGCTCCAGAGTGCGGAGCTGTGCGGCGCCCATTGTTCCGGCGAATCCGGCCTGTAGGACGGACGGACGGACGGGCGGACGGAGCGGCTGGAGATTCAGCATCATGAAGATTCACTGGGCCACGAGGAGGTTTAATCCGATTAATTCTCATTGAGAAGGGAGATTAATTGCTTTTGGCAGCCCACAAACAATCTTCACTCTGCTTGATTTCGAGCCCAGCGACTTCGCCTCGCATCCCCTCTGAAGTGCGGACGCAGGCCGCCTCCACCCGAGAGGAGCGTTCACGTCCACGCCAAGCACGAACTCCTCACTTTTACTTCGAGGTCATTGGAGCGGTGACGAAAAAACAACAAATAACAATAAATAAAACATAAAATATTGCAGTATTACTCATGCACATGATAGCGTCACCCCTGGTGGCGTCATCGGAGCTGCCCCGTCTCCTCCAGCCGCTCGTTTACACTCTGGTTGTAACTCTCTGTCCTCTTAGTGAGAAATATTCTAATCCAGACATGTTTGGATGATCATAAAATCAGGGTGAAACGCAATGCAAACAATGTTCTAACTATATTTCTTCTTTTCTCTCGCACCGACTACCTTCATGTCGTCTTTCACAACATCCAGACACGTCCTCTTTGGCCCTCCTGCACCCCACGTCCACCTCGAACAGCAGAACCTTGTCCGCTGCTTTACTGTAACACATCCGCTACACGCAAAGACTCCACTTCAGCTGTTTCTGAATATAAAATACACTCGCTCTCCGTTACACGAAACTGCAATCTGTCGACACTCTTTGATGACAGCAGCCATCCCCAGCAGGATGCAGCCTGACACACACACACGCACACACATGCACACACACACACACACACACACACACACACACACACACACAAACCGTTTAGGAACAGCTCAATAAAACAGGAAGAACAAGGTACAACAACAAGGCCTGTCCTCCAAATTCACTACATCCCAAACTGATCAAGTATCTGTGGGATGATCCACAGAGGCCGCTCCCCTCAACCCATAGGACCCAAAGCCCCCTCTCCCCCACTGACTAACATCCTGTTACCAGACACCACAGGACACCCTCAGAAGACCCATGTCTATTCTCTGATGAGTCACAGCTGTTTAGGAGGCACAACGGAGACATAGACGAAAATTGGGTAGGTGGTCATAATGTTATGCCTGATCAGTGTTGCTATACTTTCAAAATTTTCAATTCTTCTGTACGTCCTGAAAACAGAGAACTGACAATAAAAGTCTTGAATTTAATTGGAAGTCAAACGTACAGTATGCATACCTCCATATAGGGTGGGTGCTACATGTTTAAGTAACATGAACAGTTTCATATATATTTATACACTGTAGCTCATAAAGTTGGAATAAACTATTTTTTATCTCTTCTCGTGAAAATGATTGTGACAATGTGAACTGCATAAATAGGAATAAAAAGTGCAATGTGTTTGGAAATAGAATTATTCCAACTTTATGTGTTTATATATATATATATATATATATATATATATATATATATATATTATATATATATATATTTATATACATATTTCTGCAGTTAACGATTTCAGGAAAATAATATGTCTTATAACAGCAAATATATGGGTTTTTTAAACCTTCCAGGTGGTGAAGGATTTTTTTTTTTTTCCCAGCACATCAAATGTCACTTTAGAATCGAGGCAGGCAGAGACAAAAAAAAAAAAAAAAAAAGCCCTTACACTGGTAAACAGAGTAGAAGCGAGGCACAGCCGTGTGCACCCCTGTGTGACGCTGCAGGACACAGAAGGATGGCAAATACAGGCCTGGCAGGGCAGAGTGACTGGATCCACAGCTACTCTCCACCCCCACTGGTTTTCATTCAGTCCCCTACTCCTCTCACAGCTGTCATTATCAGCAACACAAGGCTTAGCTTAGCCCGAGCAGGCAACTGAGCAGAAATAAGCTTACGCCCTGGACACAAACGCTGCGTTTATCACAAACAAGCGAGACCAACCTGTGTGTGAGCATGTGTGCGTGGGAGGTTGCGCGGCCGCTGCGGATGTTTGCGGAGGTTGTCGTGTCATTATTTGTAGATGGAAGTGACCGGTGATATTTTCATTTGTCGGTGCTGTTATTTTCTACTGTTTTCCGAGTCTGCGGATCAAGACCGGTCCCGATGATGTGGAAAATCCGCGAAAAACACGCGAACCCTTCGTGAATCTGCAGCCTGCAACGGCCATTCGGCCGCGTTTCAGTCCAAATATTTCTAGCGGGACCGAACAGATGCAGCCGTTGTGCGTTTCCTTTAGGTTGCATCAATTTTAAAGTGTACTTTTCTTAGAAATGTTAAAAAACATTTTCGTGTTTTCGTGTATTCATGGGAGGGAGGTTCCCTCGTTGCTCCACACACATGATGTTTTCATTTATTTTTCATGTCTCCGGTGAAGTTTCGGAGGACGGGGGAAGTCCTCATTCCTTCGCTCCCTTTTGTTGCATTTTGCTTACGTTTCCTTTTCAACTTCAGTCGAGCCCAAAAAAAAAAAAAAAGAATTAAATCTGTGTTTCCCCATTAAAGTTTATTTTTATTTGCCGACTGAATTTACTGACAGAAAGAACTAATACAAAAGAAAGAAAAAAAAAACTTTGATGGAAAAACACCTGCAGGAAACAAGCTGGCATTGACAAATGTGTTTTGCCAGTAAACCTCCGAGTCGGCGTTTCCCAAACGATGGAGGGGCTCCTGAAAGCTGGCGCTGCTATGAGATGCACTGAGGTACAGCACTGACTGAGGAATGCCACGCGCTGCACATGTCCACAGAGTGTTCTCAACCATAAACCATTTACGCTGCCCGTCTCCTAATGAACCACGGTGGCTGTTTGCATTTAAATCACAAAGTCAGAGCTGCTTGGCATCGGCTGCCACTGATCAGTTATTCCAACAAGATGTCAAGATGTCGTGTCATTTCAGCGTCTTCTGTATAAGCTCCGGCGTCGTCCTGCGTCACGTAGAGGAGATTGATTTATAGGCTCAGATCCGGCGATGGGGAAAAAAAAGCCAGACTGTCACATGCTGATGTTCAAAAGTAAGACACTGTGCACAACATGCTGCAGGAAACTGCAGACAGACACTGTATATCTATATGTTTTACATGAATGCCAAAAAAAAAAAAGCTGCTGGATTCATATTTTATTGGGATTATGCTACGGATATAAACAGAGCTTTTGGTGTTTTGGTTTTTCAGCCACAATTACGTTCTACTATTAAAAAAAAAAAGATCGTAGTCATGATTCTGCAGATTCTGTACGATTCTACAGTTTTAACAAAAATGAAGTTAATTTAATCATAAGGTCTATGTAGTAGAGTCCTTAGATGAGTTGTAGGCATGTCAGCGTAAATACAAAGTGCACAGATGTTGATCTGCTACTGTTACATGTGGGTTAGGAGAGCTACTTGTTGCTTCATGTAAATTTGTGCAGAAAATCCATGACCTGGACGACTGATCTCCATGATGTGTCCATGATCTGTACCTTTACGTAAGCTCGACCGAAAGTGCTGGGTCCCGGAACATCTTCCGAAAAAACAAAAATGTTGTCAGTAAGTTTGGCCAAATACTGCAGTACGTGTGAAAATGGTGAAACTTTAGCTATATTCTTAACCTATATTAAAACCACTGACAGGCGAAGTGAATAGCACTGTGATAATTTTGGACCTGGTGTTCATGCATGTGGATGTTACTTAGACACGTAGCATCCACCCAAACCAGAGCAGGCGTCCCTGCCCTATAGCAATGACACTCCTCGATGACACTATTCATCCCCAGCAGGATGCAGCCTGACACAAAAATCACACAAAAAACACAAAAATGGCTTCGGAACAACATGAAGAACATGTTGACTTGGCCTCCAAATTCACTAGATCCCAAACGGATCAAGTATCTGTTGGATGATCCACAGAGGCCCCTCCCCTCCATCTCAAAAAAAAAACACAACGACAGAATATGTAAAGATAGGGCTTATCTATGATATACCAAACACACACACATAAGGAAAGTAGAGATTTTCCTTTTGTTAAGTTTTTGGTTCAAAACGCAGCCATATGTAAATGAGCTGATGACTTGTTGTGAGGTAGGAATTAAATCGGAATGGACAGACCACCAGTTGGGCTATTTAATTAAGGCAGGGTGAAGCACCACACCCGTTTAGTAGCACCCGTTCTCTGAGAGAGTGGACACTGACCGGTCAGTACATGATGTTTAATAAAAGACTGTGGCAGACACACATATCAGTGTGTCCCCACTTCACCATCCTGCATGTGTGCAATTTATTTCTATTCAATACATTTCATATATATATTCCTATACTTGTATATTGTTTATTCTATTCAATCTTTTTTTTTATCTTATTATTTATCTTTTACACAGTCCCCTCTCTATTCTTGTTACTTTTCTCCCCCCATGTATGCTGTCGCAAACCACAATTTTTCCCATTGTGGGACAAATTAAAGGTTTTTTCTATTCTATTCTATTTGCACACATGAAGCTGCGAAGCCAGAAAGTGCTCGTGTGCAAAAGGCAGCGGCTCCACAATGGGATTACGTTTTAAAAGTAAAAGATTGACCCAAGGCCTATTTCAGAGTAACCACATTACTGTCATTGGTGTGGAATCAAATCAGTGAGACATGATGGCCATTAACACTGCGCTGTTGTTCCTTCGAGACGAGACTGGCCCTAATCAGCCGGGCTCGTTTTGACCAATCTGCTCATTCTGACATCAAAAACATCCCGGTCTCCCGCTCACATCCAGGCTCCATCTAATCATCTCACACACACTGTACGATTAACTGGCTCAGGTCAATGGATGTAAGTGTGTTAGATATGACTCATTCACCAACCCAGAAATGTCTGTTGGAATTATCCCACATGTACCATAGTGGTCAGTAACAGTTCTTATTGAATGTTTATGCATCGCCTCGGGCGAATCCAGCGTCTCTGTAGTGTGGAGAAATGAATAGCTACAAAGATAATGTTGGATAAGTGAGACTGCCACAAGAAGACAAAGATGTGGTTGTATTTTAAAAGAAAGATTTTACAAAAGACTATAACGGTTTAATTTGCTGGTGGAGTTTATGCCTCTGAGGGACCTCTTGAGTTCATTTTTGTTTCTTCTTTTCTGATTCTCCATCAACAATTTCAAAGAAGACGAGTCATGCAAATGTTTGTGTCTCCTAACCTAAGCGGAAATACGCTACTACCGAGTAGGGATGGACGAAAAGGCCTTAAAAGAAAAGATCACGAGGAATTTTGCCGCTCTGGCGATAACGATAAAAATCATGATAAAAATAGTAGAATTCCAATCCATGTTTTAACTCAATCTGTCACTACATTCTGTCCTGAGAGCTCTGAAATGACACTGACCACTTAAACTGAAATAAGCTGCTTAACTAACCCTAACCTCTAACCTCTAACCTCTAACCTCTGACCTTAAGCCTAAGTAGGAAGTAGTGGAGAAAACTGTAGAGACTGTTCAAACAAGTCTGAAATGTCTTCCACCAGGCAAAATGCAATCCCTTAAATTCTCTCTTTCCATCTCAGGCTTTCATAGTTGAAATTTGTTTCGGAATAAGAGGGTTTTTGTTTTGTTTTTTACTATAAGGTGTCTAGATTTCTGGACTAAAATCTAGGGACATTAACAGAAAAATAAAAAAATAAAATAAAAATGTTATCAAGACAAAATGAAGTAACAGGGACAATTCTGGTTTCATTTATTTATTTATATTTATTCATTCGTATTTAAGCTACCTTGTCTGCAATGTCAATAGCAGCGCGGCCAACTACCGTAATAACTGTAGTCTGTGCGCAACATTTTTATTGTGTTTTTCATTCAGAAAACGTTAATATTGGGGACATTTTCACAGACAGCTTTAGACGGGGGACAGGTCATCCAAAACAAGGGGCTGTCCCCAAAAATCAGGGACGTCTGGTCACATTAATTTAGGGGATGTGGCTGCTTCTCCTGACTCATTTGTTGGCTCTCGTCATACTCTGACTCGTGGTTGTTCTTCAGGTGGTGGAATAAATTTGTTTTGTTGGTATCCTCAGCCATTATCTTTGCATATGGGACAAGTTGGCACTATATCGTGTGCAACAAGTTAGCGCCCATTCCTTATTATCTAGCTATCAGTCCAAGCATAGAGTAAAAAGAAAGGCTCTGACTCTGCATTGACGCTCCCAGATGATAAATATGAACGTTTTAACCAATTTTATTCTTTCTGACTAGCTCCTTTCTGAGGGCAAATGATAAAATGCCGTTCAGTAAAAGTAACCAGCTAACTCTGCCTGATCACGGGCAAAATTAAATACGTTTATTTTTAGTTTGTTTTGCTTTTTTCTTTTCTTTATTTTTAACATTTTCTGCAACAATGAAACAGTGCGTGGGGTGAAATCAAAGTGCATGAAAGCATACAAAAGACCAAACAAATGTAATTGCATCACACATAATCGCTAAATTAGGATTAAACAGAAGGCTCTGAGTGAAACTAAACGAAGAGTTCGTCCCTCCTCTTCTTCTTCTTCTGAATCTATGAAGAGCCTGACTTCCCATCTCTAAACCGTGGAGCACAAAGCTCCATACTTGATGATAGCTTTCTTGTAATTTGAGACTGAAGTGAAAGTTTTGCAGATGTCACGAAGAAAAGCAAAGTCTTGCTGGTTTGATTGCATACCGTTTGATGTGCATACTTGACTATACAGACATGCGGCCACATGGCGGATTTGTACGACAGGATCAAAGGGACGGACGGAAATCAAAAGGCAGCGTGTTTCCGAGGCTCAACCCTCGACACCTCTCCAGAGAAGAAATGAAAGATGAACTCAAAATCAGCGTCTCTCCCGCGGCAAAGTGGCTCCGCTTCATCCCCTCTCGCATTATTGTCACCTTTCCAGCTGACACAGCCAGACTTAAGGATTGCTCATGTGTGTTTACTAAAGCCTCGTCCCTCATCCCCAGTCTGATCTCAGACCGTTCCATCAGCACTGCCTCCCTTTGAAAACAACCTTCAGCCCACGGAGGAGGGGAAAGAAAGAAGGAAAAAAAAAAAACACCTCTGGGCAGTGAAATTGCCTTGTCACACAAAAAGGAGTCATTATTGAGATAAATCACCCCATTCTATTCCATAACTAAACTCTGCCTCAGCTTACCTTCCTGTGGCACCTGCCATCCACGCTGAGCCATCACATGTGCTCTCCAAACTGAGGCTGTGTCTGCCAGGAGGATTCAATACTGCCTCTGGTTGGTTTGCTTTGACAGTGTGATCTACACGGGGAAAAAAAAATCCCACTGAATACATAAGTCCCAAGGCTAAAACGCTGCCTGTTTAAAACAAGACAACAAAATAGACGCCAGCAATAACTGTGAGGACGTCGCGTCGTTACTCTCGCTAAGATAAGCCCGAAGGAAAGAATATGCATTTTTACGATTTATAAAATCCTTTTTGTTTACGTAGGGGCCACCTCACCCCATGGGACGGACTCACATCTTCGCTGTCTTCATCCACGCTGTACGTGAGAACCAGTAAAATAACAAAACTGCTACCTCGAGCTAGCTACCACTCAAAGTAGCCACAGTCTTATATATGTAATTCAAAAACGTGTTTTCACTTAAAAAGCGTGAGCCACATAAAAATCAACACTCGATGCAGTTGTCATGTCACGTTTTAGATTATTTACACCAACTGTACCACTGTCTGTAACACGATTATTTGTCCAATTTTAACATGGCAGTCAAAGAAGATTGACACTCTTTTGGAGCCGGCCTGCAGTTCTTGGCACTGTCATGTTGGTTTCATCTTTCAGGCGCTGAGAGCCGCTTGATACCAACACATTTTAAAGGTCAAGCCGGAGGTAGGACCTGAATATCAAACTAAGAGTACAGTAATGACATGGGAAATTTGCAAACTGTGTCACCAGCGATTTCAAATATACTGCCATGTCGTCAGGGCTTATGTACTGGGGGGTAGCAAGTTGACTGTTAGGTGACTGTTGATATCACTAATATAAACCCAGTAGAAAGTACTACTTTACAACAGGGGTCTTCAATGTTTTTTTTTTTTTGGGTAAGGACTCCCAAACTGATGGAGAGACTAAGTAGGGACCCTCTACCTACAATATGTGTTCTATATTAAACTTGGCGTAGTCCCATTTATAAATATATTTAATTATTATCATTTTGCATTCAATATTAAGCTATTCAAATAATACACAGGTTCAAATATTCTTTTTTTTTTTTTTTTACTTCAAACATGTGCAAAAGTATGGTGTGTGAGGGGGAAAATTATGGGGGGAAATTAACACGATATATATATAGCTAAACTACACTATAGTAGTATATATATATTAGGGGAGGGTGATATGGAAAAAATATCATATCACGATTTTTTAAAAATAAAATCACGATTTCGATTTTATCACGATCTTGAATTGAAGCTGAACCGCGGGTCAGCTACTTTAAGCAGGCGTTTGAAGCCCTCGTCTTGAAAGGTACCATATCTTTTGTAAGATAATAGGTAACTGCTTCTGTTACCTCTTTCCATCGCTTGCTTGACTTGTCATACGGAGTGCCTTTGTTAAAAGCCTGTGTTAATGTTGACCGTTTTGGTCTTACACTAGCTGCTGCCTCCGCCTGCGGTACCGACGCCGGGCCCCTCAGCATATTGTTTGGGATGCTTCCTCTTCAAATGATTGAACAGGTTCGTCGCTCCGTTTGGCTTTTAGCCATGCCTCTCCGTGCGGCTACCGCTACACACATAAACAAGGGGGCGGGTTAAAAAAAAATGCACGCAATACGCTATGATTGGTGGGTCACGTTGACGACGTAATACGTCTGGTGCGACGGTGCATCAGCATAGAACTGCAATTTATAGAATGACACGACCCCTGCAGTTTGACAGATCGTCTTCACGTTGTAATCGTTCACGATTTAATATCGCCCACCTCTAATATATATATATATATATATATATACAAAAAAAAGTCTAATCAACCAAAGACTTTGTGACCCCCCTGCAGTACCTCGGCGGACCCCCTGGGGGTCATGGACCCCCTTGATGAAGACCTATGCTTTACATCAATGAAATCTCTATTCTTAACCTGAATACATATGGTGAGAACAGACAGCTCATGTGCTACATACAGTGAGCTGCAGATATGTATAGCCTGTATAAAAACAGGCTGCAACTCAGCACCATCAGAAGCATTTGATAGCATGTTGGAAGCCAACATAGCGTAGCCAGATTAAAAAACAAAATGCTTTGACAAATAGTTGACCTGCAGCCTCCTTCTCTCTATAACCGCAGGACGTTTGGCAGAGTTGTTAACTAACTGATGTCCAAGAGATTTGGACCGTTCCTCTGCAAGCATTACCGGATGCCTTTGTTGTCACGGTACAACATGTCACAGTAGCATGGGCGAAGTATTTCCACAAACTTGATGAACTGCTGCTTGTTTGCTGCAACGAGCCACTGGGCTCCTCATCATCCGCCTTCTAGGAGGTGTCCATGTTGTTGTTGTCACATTGTCACATCAGGAATGATGTTGACAAACTGACTGGTCGACTAGTCTGTACAAACCCTAGAGGGTAGCACCTGTCGCAAGATGGGATGTAGATAACCACAATCCTTCTCTAAGTGGTGGCTGCGGCTCAGTTGTGAGGCTAGAGCAGGTTGTCTACAAACCGGAGAGTTAGCGGGTTAATCCCCGAACCATGTCACCTGCTAATGTGTCCTTGAGCAACAACTTGAATTAGCTGCTTTAGCCGTCAAGCTAACACAGCCGCAGACAGGATTTAGTTACCACGATCATTATAGCAAGGATGCTCTAATGAGTTGTGGTTTACTGCGATCTGGTGTGACTATGAACGATAAATAAGAAGAGAATTTCACCGAGCCAAATTGCCGAGGTCACCCAGCAGGGTCAGAACAGCGGTACGCACAGAGCCGTTACATGTCCAGGCGACCATTTATAGCAGCTATTATGTACCTGCAAACTGAATCACTCTCCATTACAGGCATGACTCAGAAACACTGGAAACTTTTTTCAGAGAGGCGTTCAGCATCAAGAGGACAACATGAAAAGCAACAACAAAAAAAAAGAAAAGACAATGATAAAGTTGAGCGGCCATGATTAAGCTCCTTAACACAAAAGACACCCACGCAACAAAAAAGTATGCGATTAACATTTAGTTGTAATAATAGTTTATGATTGATATTAATATTAATAATTTTTATTAATAATCTCGAACTTATGGAAGCCTGAAATAAAATGAGTTTCCACAGTTAGGCCTATGAGTCTACCTGTTGCTATTTTGTTTGTTATGATCTACGTGTCGTCATGGAAACCCGTATAAGCACAGTAATGTCACTGCTGTAAATAGCCTGCTGTGAGAAAGGGGCAAAGACTCTTTTTCAGTGAAACAGTTCACATGATAGGATAACATTTTTAACTTTAATAAAAATATCCCACCACTTCTTCGGGCGTGATGTGGACCCTGCAGCTCGATCCGCCACAACATTATAGCCAACGACGGGAGAAGTGAAAAACCATTCTGTGACAATTTAGTGTTCTGTTGGGAAATTTTTGGACCTGGTATTCATTTATGTGGCTGTTACTTAGGCATGTAGTACCCACCTAGACCAGACCAGACACCCCCACCCCATAGCAATGACACTCTTTGATAGTGGCAGCCATCCCCCACCAGGATGCAGTCTGACACAGACGCACACACAAAAAACAGTGAACAACTCAAAAACATGAAAAACAGAACTTGGCCTCCGAATTCATTCAAACTGATCAAGTATCTGTGGGATGATCCACAGAGGCCCCTCCCCCCAACCCAAAGGCCCACCCACTAACAGGCCAGACACCAGGGGACACCCTCAGAAGGCCCATGTCCATTAAAGTTGTGACGCTCACGAACGAACCATTTGTATTGACCGACTCTACAACAAATGACAGGGAACCGAATTAAAGTTCCAGTCTTTTGGACGTTTCTTCAAAAGGAGCTGATGAACAAGATCCAGCTCCCTTTGTCCATTCTCTCATGAGTCACAACTGTTTTGGAGACACAAGGGAGGCCTACACATTATCAGGACAGTGGTCATAATGTTAAGCCTGATCGGTGTATAGATGGAGGTCCTTCCTCTTATTTTATTTTGTCCGGGGAGCTTGAGCCAAAGCCTGATTCACACCAAAAGCCCAATAATATTTTTACATGAAGTTATTTTTATGTAGTGTTTTGTTTTCACAGGGAAGTGCACAGGTCTTCCTCACAATATGATTTCTATATAAAGGGACAGCATTAAGCATCACTGGCAAGTCATATATAGTGGTGACACTGGCCATTTTAGGCTCCTTTAACGCCTGTTTCCTAGCACCAAAGCAAACTAGTTAAATAGTGGCGTACAGTAATAAAGAGGAGCCGTCGGCAGCCTGACACTATCTTTATCTCCCTCACTCTGCAAGAAAGCACCATGTCACCACACAACACAGGCGAGATGCTTTCTCTTCCTCCCCGATGCGTGTGGATTTCTTGGGATAAAGTAAACAGTTAGAGGGGAGGTTTTGATGGAACACAGAAGATGTGTTATCTGTGTTTGTTCTCTGTCACAGCTTTGGCCTTAGGAGGGAAAACTCCAGGAGGAGCCCGGGTAAAAAAAAAAAAGAAAGAAAAGAAAAAAGAAAAGAAACACACTGCTCTTATTAACTCACACACCACGATGGGAGCTTCTGCAAGGGCATGTTACTGATGCTACACTTTATTGATCGCATGTGGATTAAAGCCCAGGTGAACAATATGGTGGTCTACCCATAAATGGTGACAATGGTTTTATCACATATTCTGACAAGGTTCATATCTCTGGAAGTTCGATTTGGCAGCGTGTGGACAGAATGAAGAATGAAGACTGTCTCCGCAAACAGAATTAAGACACAAAAGTAGACCGGGAAGAGGTTCGCCAGCCTGCTGGCTGAGGCCGGGGCCTCCGCCGCTCCCTACCTTTCACGCTCGAGCTCCCTCTGCAACCTAATTGGAACAACCTCTTTAATTGGGTTTGGAAACCATGGAGACGGCCGCTCCGTCCGGGAGCTAATAAGCCGTAAGAGACACCGTCGGCGAAAGTGGGGGGGGGGGAGACGACGCCGAGCGATGCGACTGTGGCTGAGGTTTCTGAGCCGCGAAAAGACAGAGAGAAAGACGGCGACAGGAAAAAGAAAGACAGTCGCCTCAGATTCCAGCGCCGCAGCTCGTCAATAAGACGCGTTCAGACAAAGGGACAGCGAAAACGTATCGATGCGCCGTGACACCATGGCTTGAGTTAAACCAAAGACTTTTAGAGCACAACCTGCCCCGTGGGGAGATGGACTCTGCAGCTCTGAGTGACAGTGAATCAATTCCATTTAGCTGCTGTTTAGAGTAATAGTTCAGCCTTGAAAGGAGCTACAGTATATATTTATTTAAGTATATTGACCTACCTACCGCAGTACCAGGCTCTGCAGGTAAAATGAAAAAAAAAAATTAAAAAAATAAGAGACGTTAAAGTGGCAAAGAAACTTCAACTTGTTGTATGTTGTGTTGCAGCTCATGTACACAAACACAATCTGAGCTGATCCTCTACAGGTCTCTGGGGGGCTACCTGGTGTTTACTGAAACCTGAGCATCTGCTAGTCGGTGCAATCCTTTGATTATTGTCCTGTAGAGATGCCTCCATTAATGTAACATGAGTGCTGTGATGAAAACCTCCGTCTCACACACTGTGGAGAATTAAGATGTGACACAGGTGATACACATATAAAGAGGATGTTTTTATAAGGTACAGGGATGAAATGAGGGGGTTGAAAGACCCTAGGTGATACTGGGTGCTGCTACTCTTTGTCAATGTATCTTTTTTTTTTGTTTTTTTTGGTTCTTCTATGTCTCACTGTAATTACTTGTATATATTTAGTATTTTTGTTTGTACATATGTGTGCATGTGTATGTGTGTATATGTATGTGTATACATATATGTTATACATTATTATACGGCACATATATATTGCTGTTTTATAACTTATATATCCTACTTCCTACTTCTTTTGAACATAAAATGTGTTAGGTTTTGTTTAGTTTTTTTACTTTGTGTTGTTGTCTCATTTCGTTTCTTTTTTTCTGTTATTGTGTGCTCAAATAAACTTTCATTCATTCATTCATACTACATGTGTACAACACCATTGCTGGTATGATTTTTAAGATTATTCATTCATAAGAGACGGTTGACTTTTATTTTTATTTTAAAAATTCCACTTGGTTCGGCTTTGAGTAATATGTCCGATTTAATTAGTTTATTAGACTATTTTGCATTATTACATATTATTCAATAATTTAATTCTGTATACTTAATTCGCTTTAGATTTCTGATTTACAAAAATATAGTGAGGGATCTTAACTTTAATACACTGCATGCTGGTATGTGCATTGACTTGCCCGTTTATTAGGTACATTAGAAAAAAGAAGAGCATTTTGTAACAACAATCCTGCATTCAATCAGCTTTTCTGATAAATGTGCTGCACAGGATTGAAATTTCTTTCCTCGGACACTTACGGTGTAATAACTTATGGTATATTGCTTATTTGTTTTAAAATAACAACTGTGTTTTTCGCTTTGGAGGCTGTGATTGGACAAATGTATTGTGTGTGTTATAACACATTATGCTGTTATTTTAAAAACCCCATTTTATTCATTGGTCTCAGCTAAATAACAGACCTTTAGCATTTAATTTAAATCTTGTTTAACAACATCAAAAACTACGTTCTTCTAAATCTTCATCCAGTTAAATTACCACCTTTCTGACATTGTCACATCCCTAACCCCAGCAGCCATGATGGGGGATTTATTGCAGAGCTTTCATATGAGAATGGAAATGTTTTCGCTGGTGTAGCTAATTTTTTGGCAAGAGGCTGTACATGCTGAAACATAAACCTTCGTATGCCTCTGCACCAGCGGCTCAACGGTTGAGCTCTGGCTCTCTACTGGAGCCCACAACCTTCCTCTGAGCCTGCTGATGTTTGCAGGCAGCATCCACAACCTCTGTATACAGCATAGCAGGAAATAAGTGAAGAAAAAAATCTCAAAAATCGTATTCACTGCAACTAAAGGAAAACCAAACTTGAGAAAAGTGGTGACAAAAATATTCAACATCCAGTTTGTCTGGCAGTCCCGTGACTGCGTGAGGCACTTTAGGCACAGACGAAATGAGTCAAAGGTTAAAGTAATATCATTTTAAAGAATTCGAGTGAATTTTTCATTTGCTTATGTAAGAAAACTGTGTATTCTTTTGTGTATGTAGGGAGAATGTAACTAGAATGGCTATGAAATATAAATAAGTTTTTTGAAAACATGGGTGTAGAGTGAATGCCATCTGCATGCCATGACTATGTGCATCTAACACACTGGTCATGTCAAACATGATCAAACTCATGCACTGTACTCCAAATATAAAATGTGAATGAAAAAGAAATGGCATTGAATATATACTAAAAAAAGAAGAAAGACAGATCTATATGAAAGGCACTCATCAACTGGTTCTGGCTGGATGGTTTTCTAACCTTCTTATAAAAGCATGTTTAATTAAACGTGAAGGATAAAGTGGGGTTGTATCAGGCACTCTCTTTGTATGACAGGTGAAGTTTCAGTCTTTTCTCTGAAGATATTTTTAGTGAATTCCAAGATCTTGTTGTTATTCCTCGTAGGACAAACGGTTGAAAGCAAGAACTTAGGCCCTAAACTTGCTACATTGATTTTATGACTCGTTGCATATAGATTGTGTTACCAGAAAATTTTACCAAGCACCTGCCATGGTCACCATAGGATAAAAGAACAGGAGGACATCGACTACAACCATTACTAGTGACAATAACAACATAGACACTTCAGAGAAGACGGGGGAGAACTAGCAGTGATTCATCAAGTGTGGGGAAATACTTCCCTAAAGATGAAGCCCATACTGCTGTTACATGTCTTGAAATACGACAAAAGTACTACTGCAATAGATCTGAAAAGACATCCGCTAACGCTAGCAAAGGAACGGTCCAAACTCTCAGGAGAGCAGTCAATTAACAACTTCACCAAACGTCCTGTGGTAAAATTACGAGGCCTTTAGCTGCAGTACACGGAGAAGTCTTCAGAGTAATACACAGCTACACCATCCCTTCTTCAAACACGCCTTGGCGTACGATTAAATGCTAATAATCTCAAGCTCTTCATCTTCTACTACCACTTATCCTCACTAGCGTCGCAGGGGGTGCTGGAGCCTATCCCAGCTGTCATCAGAGGCTGGACATGTCGCCAGTCTTTCACACCCAGGGTCAATTTAGAATCACCAATATCCTCGAAGGTGGGAGGGAACTGGAGCACCCAAAGAAAACCCACACAGAGACAGGGAGAACAATCAAACTCCAGACAGAAAGGTCCGTGTCGGTCCGACTCGAACCAGGACGTTCTCGCTGGGAGGCATCAGTGCTAGTCGACCCCTAAATGCTAATAATGAATAATAATAATAACTCAAGCATGGGATAAAGAATGAGGAATGAGGGGTGAAGACAAACAGACAGAGAGAATGCAAGCTAGGAATCATGGGGAAAGGCCATGGTGGAAAGGTGAGAGATGATCTGAAGGTGTCCAGAGTTGGGGCAAATGTTGGGAGGAAGGGAGTTCCATTGAGTTGGGAGGACGGACAGTAGACCCATGTACGAAGACTGCAAGTTCTGAGATGGAGCGTATTGGTGGAGGAGATTGGACAGGTAGGTGCTGAGGTGCAGCCTGTTTTTATACAGGCTATACATTATCGGCAGCCCACAGTACGTAGCACAGTTCTCAGCATATGTATTCAGGTCAAGAATATAGATTTCACTGTTGCAACGCATTAATTTCTGTTGTGTTCGGCATCAGACAACTTGACTTTCATTACATAAGAGTTGACTATAAAACTATTCTTTCATTTGTGAGAATTTTGATCAATTTGGTCCAGTAACGTATGGAAAGACATGCGTTCGTGGAGCATGTTTGCAGTCTAAATGACACAAGGCCGTCATAACCAGAGGGACCCAAAGGAACGTCTATTAGAGAGGCAGGTGACCAGACACAATACACACCATCCAGCTCGCCGAGTATCAATAACACTTCACGGAAAGTCACCATGAGACATGAATGCTTTAGCGGAAGGTGACCTTGAGTCCGAGGGCTAAAGCGCTACGCTGCATTCATTTGTCTGAAAGGACCAGAAAGGTTGTCCTCGCTGCACTTATTTGATTGGATTGTCAGTGGCAGGATGAGAGTTTTCTGCCACACGTCGCTGCCTCGCATGCATACGAATGTGCCGCAGAGCAGGTGATGCTCCTGAGGGGAAACTGTTCATTATTCCACAAACTCCTTTTTACTAATCTGTGCTTAAGAACTGCTCCGCTCTCTTTTCCGTTAGCCTCTCTAACACTCACTCCCAATCTGGCTGTGGCCTTTCTTTAAAGGACAGGCAAGCGTGCAGCACACTTTATCTGGCCTCTTTTTCATCTGACCTTTGAAAAAAGTAGTTATTATGTTACCTCAGGGTTGTGTAACACGCGCCCACGTACCTTCAGTAATACTTCAAGTCAGGCTATTCAACAGCTATCTCAGCTGATTGTATTTTTTAAAATGGTGGCCCTCGGAGAAGGAAAAAAAAAAAAAAAAGAACATGACCGGTAGGCAGAAGTATAATAACACAACTCATATGTCATGAACATACTTTTGGTTCAAAAGAATCACAAAGACGTCAGCCACAGGATGTGAAGCTGTGAGGGAGTAATATAAAACTTTATGTGAGTCTTCAGTCATTTTCTCCTTGAGCTTTGGCCCTATACGTCTATAGCTGAATTATAGACTTATAGGGCCTGTTTAGACCTTGTATTAAGGTCCTATCCAATCGCAAGCGACCAACATAAAGGACAGGTGTGAACGCCCACATCGGATATTAATGGGAGGTCTGAGCAGGCCCTATAAGTCTAGCTCAAGATATTAGACGGGAACCATGCTTCCTTTAATTAATTAGTTAATTAATTTGACCAGAAGGCCATCTGTATTCTGGGTGTGTCAATACAGAACAAACCACAGTAAACGCCCAATAACCTCACAAGGGGTTGTGTATCATGCCAGAGCCACTTAAGGCAACAACAATGGTTTGATGTCTGCATTTTTATCAGTAAATATTGTATTTGACTGACTTATACTTAAGCAGAAGAAAAGTCATGTATCATGTTATATCCTGTCAGTAAACCTGGTCATGGTATATCCAAAAATACTAACAAAATTGAAATAAGGGCAATTGGATGGGTTTTGCTACTGATCCAAGTAGCTTCTTGAGTTCCCTTGTCCACCTGAAACTAGGACTAGCATCTGTTATCAGACTATAACTGCCAAACTGATTTACAACCCAGTTTTATCATCTGTCTCCAAAGCCTTCCACCCTCATTCACACCTTCTGGGCATAAATCTGGTTGTTACAGATCCTATGGGCACCACCAACAAACTTAACCCCAAAAATGGTAACCTTTTGTTGGGGTCAAAGGAAACGTCCAGGCTTACAGGGGTTACAAATTTAGCTTCTCTACTGCAGCGTAGGCTCTCAGCCAATTGCGGGGAACCTGACCGGGTCATATGCAGCTTCGTGATTGGCTCAGCAGCGATATGGGGCGGGGCCTCCTGTGTAAAGGACGCTTAGATTGACAGGTCTCGACTAGTGTGACACTGTTGAGTGTATTGACTGAAAGATAACTTTGATTTATCCCTTCAGTAAAATATGCTGGATTCATGTTAACATGCATTGAAACAAATTTAATTTTGGGGGGGAAAGTAAAAAAAAAAGAAAAATCAAAGATTTTGCGACGCCCCCTGCAGTACCCCGTGTAGAATACTAATGATGTAGAGACAGAAGATGTGGAGTTGTTCTATGTTTGTCATATAATAATATGCTGTCATTAATATGAGTTAAATCCCAAAAGTTTGGAGTTTGGCACATCTGAGCTTCACACTGCCTAGGTATTACTGCTCTCAAACACCCATTCACACAGGAAAAAATGGTCACAAACAGGTGAAATCTGCCTTCATCTTTCACTGCTTGGATGACATGGAGCATGTCATATTTTATTTATTTTACTGTTTTATCGTAGAGCTGCTTAAGTTGAAACACGAGACCGTAAAGGTGCCACACGTCACCACTCTAGCTCACAAAACACACAAAAGCAGTGTATTTATTTTCATTTACAGCACATCAGAGCTAACGCGAGTAACACTGGCACTTCACACCAGCAGTGGAATGCCAGTAGGTCTGCTCAGGCCTGGTGGACAGGCCCCCAGTGACTTGGTCTGGTAATGATTTCCCTGTTTGGAGTGGAGTGGAACAGCCCGAGGACTTGGCCCGAGATAAGGAAGAGTAATGATCTTTGGCCGATGAGTGAACCATGCTGTGGCCACTTCCACTCTCGCGGTCTCTTTCTGCACACCAACAAATGCGCCGCACGGAGTCATCGCTCCACTTGAGGATGTTTTCTGGATGTCCCACTGAGAGCATCTGAAGCTTAGTGTCTGGGATGCGCCGAGGATTTCCCGGGGGAAAGTGAGTGCTGTCCCGGGCCCTGGCATTTGAAAATGCCATTCTTCCTGTGTGGTTTCTGGTTTGTGTGTGTGCGTGTGTGTGTGTGTGTGTGTGGATGGAGGTTGGTGGGTGGTGGGGGGAGCTGGCTTCCTGGCCCTTTCTGCAGGACCGCAACAGATGGCCAACTGGACATCCATGATGCGGCCTTCTGGTGCCATCCTCATGCTACATATGCTTCACCCTGCGGCTATGACTTCCTGGAGATTGCTTTCTCACAGTCCCTCACAGCCGTCACCATGGCTACACAATCCCAATTGTGTGGAACAGACCTCGGCGTGCACAAACACACACCAGCATTAAAACCCTCCTCAAGCTTTAAATCACCACATGTGAGCCACTTCAAAGCCACTGTCAGGCATACTTTTATCAGCCCAACACATTCTAGTAACGCCAGGCAGCGGGCCATCGACTCCTCCTAATATTCCTTAACATTCAGATTTCACATGTCATGAAGCCGAATTGTTGTAACCAGACGATAAGATGCATCTTGGTCAAGCCTCGGCAAAAGCTAACTCTCAAGGAAATGGATTTCACTCTACGGTTATGACAAGATAATCGGAGGCATTTCCAAACACAATGGCAAGCAGTGATCTGGTCACGCTTTTGGAAACAATCAGGCCACTTTGGCAAGACTGATAAGCTCGAGCTAATCCGCGGAATGCTTTAAAAGCAAACGTGACTGCGATGAAACTGGCTGCGCAGAGCGTGGTGGATGAGGTGCATACGCATGTGGACGAAAAGGACACATGAAAGAGCGCTTTGTAGAAATGAATCACATTTGCGTTGGCAGCCGTTCACTCCAGTGGTATGAAGTTGAATGTCATTTAGCAGTTTGAAAGCTTCTGATGGGCTACCCCCACCTCAACTTCCCACCACTCCCTTAGAACTGAAGACGCTACTCGGATGAGCGGTGAAACATCTTCTCTGAAAAACTCTACAAGTCCAGTTGCCTTGGATATACAAAACTGACTTTTGACCTGCTGCTGGATTTGCATTGAGCAGGTTGCTACAGTGTTGGTTACCAGTGTAACCTGGTTTCTCTGAGTGACCTATCTTCATAATGACACTATAATGGCACAATAAAGAAAACTGGACTAAAGTGATGCGTGAATGTGATACTTCTCGATTTGTTGTCAATATTAGCCTTGGGTTTTTGGAAGCCTCCATCTACAAACTGCCACTGTCGCTACATTTCACAAAAAAATACGCAATATTTCAGAGTCAGCCTAAACAAACGGCTTTAGGAACAAAACTTTACAACCAGCAGAGTTCCCATCTAGTGTCCGTATGACTGTCTTGATGGTAGACAAACTCTGCTAAGGAGAACTTTTTCATGTCCTCATCTTTATATTTTGGTCAGACACATGAGTAATTACAAAGAGACAACACAGACACAGAAGCTCATTATCTGCATTCTGTTGTTCTATCGCTCCGCTCTCTGGGGAGGGTAAACCATGGCATCTCTATGCCCTTGCCAATACTTTGTGGAACAAACAAAGTTGTGAGGCAGAACCAGGAACTAATTTCATTAGAACCTGCCATTTGTGACTGATTACAGGCTGTTCTCGGTGGCTGGCAAGTGGGTCCAAAGTTCTGGGAGGTTAATAACCAGTAACAATCAATTACTTAACCAATCTGATATGATCAATGAGGTTTCCAATCCGGCAGACAGCGAGATGAGTAGCGGAATACAATAAAACCTCGAACATGCTGAATGCACTCCAGCGGAAATAAGTCACAGCAGAATTACTCCCAAACGCTCTCAACTGTTTTGCATCAGCAAAATGGAGAAGATGCAAATGTAAAATAGAAAGCTGGGGGAAAAAAAAGTGTAAAATGTGACGTTATTTAAAGAGAGTTGCTGAAACAGAAACTGTCAAACTGAATTCTCCTACAACACGACTCAGTCCACGCAGGGTAAATGTAAGTCTAATGAAGAAAGAACTAAAGATGAATGAACAGCCAAACAAAGAGCAGAGGAAAACTAAAACAACGGAGGTCGGACCAGGATACATCTGCTTTGTGAAAGAAGGAGAACAGTGAAACAGCAGCATCGTAATTAGTACATTATCAGCCGTCGGTAGGCCTACCCTATACGGCCGTGCATCTCCATCCACATCGGGACTGATTATTCTAATGATGTCTAAACCTCTGTCCGGCCATTATTCACACATCATAGAGCCCAGCCTTGTTATCTCTGACGGTAAGCCCTCTTGTCTCACTAAATCCACAAATTAAATCCAGAAAAAGGACTCCTTTTCTTTTCCTCCCTGTCCAGCATCCAGTATTCAAGTCACTTACTTGAGCTATTAGGCGAACTACCCGATATCTGAACGGAAAGCGGAAAATGTTTGCATTCCGACAGCATCTTTTGTGTCACAAGGTCAGAGGTGTAAATCCCCAAAACACACGACGCTATGAGGAGTAGCTGGTGCTGCAAAGAAAAGGCCGTGGGAACTTCAAAACCCAAACTGCTCATATCTTTTAGCTAACTCGACTTTTTGCTAGATGGCTTTTTGGCTCCGAGATATTCTGTGTGCAGTGTAGATATTTTGCTTTGGTCTTAGAAGAATGCTCCGTGTCAAAAATAGCTCCGTGCTGCAGTAAGCTCAAACTGCGCTCAGCGAATTTCACACTCTGCGTTTGTGTTTTCTATTGTGAAAAAAATAAAAATAAATCCACTGCTACACCTTACCAGAAGTTTGTTGTTCCCACGGAAGTTTGATTATGGTTGACGTTAATAATACGAATAAAAACAAGAGTAATCCACGTAGAAAAAAGGGACAGATGTGAAAATGATACGGTTCAATGACAAAGACAAACAGAAAGGTACGACTAAAAATATCTATCACGGTATTTCTTTCATGCATAATCACATTTTGACAACATTTTCTACTGGTTGAGAGAGGAATTAATGCAGTAAATTGACTAAAGATGGACTATTTTACTGTGATGATGAGTAAATATTGTAGAATAATCCCATGCTAGTAGTTAAACAGGTTTGCATGGCCCCGTGTTAGCGCCAATGTGGAAATCTGGGGACATTTAGATTAGAGACAGGTCATCCAAAACATGCCTAAAAAACAACAACAAAAAGAACCAACATGGCACCTTTTTTAGGCAGAAGTTCTGACGCTTCATTTTTTGGACCTTTCCATCTTCACCACACCCACAGTGACCCAGTCGCACCATGTGTGTGAAATGTTTCAAACGCTGTGTAATCAAATACACCGGTATGCCGGTATATTAAAAAATCATATCATTTTAACAGAAAAATATACTGGTACTACTTGCCCTACAGCACTGCTTTTGGGATGAGCACCTACTGACAGTAGCTCAGTGATGTGAGTGGAGGAGGAAGACCCAGAACAAGTTTCATCTGTTCTGGCTCCAAGTTGCAGCTTGCAGGACTTAGAGGTTCTCATGGGAATAGCTTGGTATCAGATATTCATCACTCAGTCTTCCACCACTCCTTCAGGTCTGCATCGTGCTGGCAGCAGGGAAATTAAGGTAACCCAGACATCCTTTTCAGCGCAAATATGCTCCATGTCCTCCCCGGGAACTAGAGGCATCCCCAGGGCACGTTCAGCATAACTGAATGCGACCAGGAAATCTCCAAAGGGTGGTGCCCTGAGGGAATCCCTCTCGGATGCCTGCGCCACGATTAAGGAAACAAATGTAGGCCCCCCGTATCTTTCAATCACTTCCCAGAGATTACGCTGTTAGGTCGTAGCATGCTTTTGCATTCAGACTCAGCCTCCTCCTCCTCTTCACCGCTGCTGCCCGGTGCATTCAGCCATCTGTTGATCTCACATTACATCTTCCCTTCACTTGTGAATAACAACCACAGCGGTCGCAGCAATGAAAGCGGCAGTAACGAGTGCAGCAGCTTCAGCCTCTCGTGCAGTTTGCAGAATGTGTTCCTTCACATTGGTTTTCAGTGTTTTTTCACATCATAAAAAATCACACGGGCGTTGGGCTTTTTACATCCACTGTAATGAACGCGCTGTAAGAAATGCAATGTAACGCAGATGAAATGTCTTACAAGGCTTTTTTTGTGTTTGAGCCTTTGACTCACTTGAAGTGTTTTTGTTCCTAAATGATCTTAATTAGATATTAAATAGCTACTTTAACTTGTTATTGAGATTTCCACACTTGTTCTTAGTTAATCCTGAAAATTGTGCAAAATTACTAGTAACAATTTCTCTCAAGCTTTTTTCTGATACTTTTCATCATCATAACATATTAAAAATAGATAACAAATTGTAACGTCAATGTTTTTTTGTCGGTTTGACCACAAACATGCCCAAAGATTTAGTTTAAAAGTCCAGAGCCATGAGAGAAAGTCACAACTATTGCAACTGAGTAAAGTGTTGTGTTCATATTCGTCCATATATCAACACAAATCTACTTGTTTTCGGTCTCAAAACGCCGTCCAATCCGTGGGTTCCTTGAGGCTAGATATATTTTCTCATTTTAAAAAATCTTGGCAAATCAAATTTTCCTGTTCTATTGGCAGATAATCCTCCTTATTTTCAGTAATAGATGCCTCATTTTAAAACTTCAAACTGCAAAGTGTCAGTGGTAAGGGGAACATAGATTCACTGGGGATGTGTTAACCGTCACCTGACTGATGACCTGTGGGGAAGCGAAGCTGCTTTTACAGTTATTGCTGCAGAAATCACCGCACGACGCCAAACAAAAGCTAATTATTTATTCAGCGTGACTGCAACTGTTTGCCAAAAGATGACCGTATATTTGTGCAGACACAACAGCAGATGGCGGTCGTGAACGGGAGCCATGAGTAAACATTATATTGAAAAGCAGTGGAGGTTAGGGACCTAAAGCCGCGCTGACGCAGCAAAGAAGCCTGGGTGTGACTAGTACTACACACTTTAAATCGTTCTAGCTTTGCAAACTGTCAGTTATAATTCTGAGGTATTGTACGGCTCAATCAGAGGGGCAGATGGTTAATTGAGTCGTTATCTTGTCATGAATTAACTGTTCTTTTATTCCATGGAGTGTTGCAAAAGTTAAATATTATATTTGTTTCATCTGATGTCTCCCTTGTCTGCTAATGCTACTGGTAAAACCCAGAACGAGTACATGACATACACAGTAAATCTTTGATAATTACAAATGTGGACACACAAATAAATATCCCGAAGTCATGAAATTCTTTATCATTGCTAAACCTCTTTTCTTTTAGTTACATGACACGAAACATTCTTTTTTTATTATTATTTATTTATTTATTTTAGTAATTATTTAGTTTAGTTTTTCTCCCACTAATTATCGGCTCACTACACATTATCCCTCCTCTCCTGAATACTCAATTCTGATTGGTCAATCACTAATATTCATTTTGTGCATCAGATAAGTAAGGGATAATGTAAAGTAACTGAAAAATGACTGAAAAACTGAAAAATAACTCCCAACGCGGAAATTGAACCCCAAAAAACAGCCAATAACAAGAGTTTCAGAGAGAACATGCAGCACAAACTATCCTACGTTTAAATAACATATCAAAAATATCTGCTTGACTACTTACTAATGGAGCTGTAAACAAGCCCAAATAAGTAACTACACTTTAGAAACAAGCCCCAAACAAACACAACCTGCTACTACCGACATTTGTAAGGAAGTTTACAGAAAAACAAGCCCAAAGTCACTTATAATAAGCAGACTTGGCTTAAATGTGACCAAGTGTTTGTGGGGGCTCCGAGGGGCTCCTAGGCTCTGGAACAACCTGCCCTGGCTCGTCCAGTCTACGACTGAGGTCTTTAAATCCTCCCTAAAGACACACAACTTCAAAATTCATTTTGTTCTATTTTATTTAATTCCATTCTATTGGGTGCTGCTTTTTTAATCTGTACCCTGGTTAATTTAAATGTGCTTCATAAATAAAGTTTGAGTTGAGTTGTGTTTTCTCATCCGTAATGAACCAGTACATCCTATAGCCAATCATCCAGCAGTGGCCTCTTTAAGTGTGTGCTGATTGGGGAGGTAATAATCACTGCACCCGTCATGAGGTGTATTATACAGAACGTACAGCGCAGGGTGAAGAGGTCTCGGCCAAACATTAACACCGTGCTGTAATTTCACATCAATTATCAACTCTACGTCAGTGGCTGATTATAATTTCTTTGTTAATGCACGGCCAACGTTCCACTTGGGAACATTCAGTCCTGACACTGAAAGCACCACTCGGTAAAAGTGGACTTTGAAACGTTCAAGCTCATATATCATGTTACATGATTAACATTCCCAGCACAGTGAATTTATCTCGTAAACAGAACTGTAATCCAGTCTAATTGCAACAATTTTTAGGAATAACTTTACTAGTTTATTTTACTTATTTTTGAAAGGTGGTGTGGTACAAACATTCCATCTGGGAGCAGAGGCTGCATTCTGTCCAGAGATAGAGATGGTACCGCGTATTAAAGTATTTTAGACCCCTAAGAATTTTTATTTTCTTTGTAAAAATGACTCAAAGCTCGGGTACATTTTAACACAAGTCGGTAGACAAAGAGAACCTACTCAAACAAATGAAACATTATCCTTTTGTATTTTTGTACATTATCAGTGAGGTGTTAAAGAATGTGAACCCTTGGTTTCAGTATCTGCTGTGACCTCCTTGTTCAGAAATAACAGCAACTACATTCTGTCATAAAAATACTACTTTGTGAATGATCCATTGATTTCTTTTCTGAAGTTAAAGGCTAACTGGTATTTTTGGGAGCCCTCATCTTCAAGCTCCCTGAGGGTTTTTGGTGGTTTCCCTGGCATGCATTAAAAAATAAAAAATCAATGCTTATTGTTATTGTACTTTCATTACTGTTGTTGTCCTTTATTGTATCTTAAAGGTAAATAAATGATATGAAATAAAATGTTTCCAGTAACTTCTAATTGCACAGTGGATGGGAGGGATGTTCGTGGGTTTGCTCACATTAATCGTTTGCTTTAGGTCCTTCCACAACATTTCTACTGGATTAAATTCAGGACTTTGACTTCTAAACATTAATTTTGTTCTTCTTTCACTGTTCTTTTATTAAATGCCCCATGTCTTGCAGCATGACCACCATGTTTCTCTTTTCTTTTCAGATCCAGCTCATTTAAAGGTTTCCTGACATATGTTCATAGGTTTCATTGCCCCCCTTTAACCATCATGCATTATGCTTTTGGAGCGATCTTTGTTGGTGGACCACTTCTTTGGAGGGTAACAGTCGTCTTAAATCTTTTTCATCCCGATGAGAAACATCTTCTCTTTTCTGTGGTTTTCAGGAAGCTTCTTAGTCTTTGCCACGGTACAGCTCCACGACCATGTAGAAGATCAGACTGTGACAATTTTCTTTTAACAAAACTTGGCACATTATAGTCTCATTATATTGTTTGGGAAACTTCTGAACAGATGGACTTGTAATCCTCGAGGTGAACCTCACTGATATGTAATATTGGCTCATTTTCCTAAATAAACAAATAGAAAACTGTACTATTTCTGTTTCACGAGTCATTTTATGGAGAGAAAAATCAGATGGATGCAAACACTTTTAAGCGGCGCTGCAATCCGTGCCTTAGTGACTCGATTACAAAAGTCACGGTTTCCAATGCTTAGTTTGAAATAAAATAATTAAAATGCATTTGTAGTTGTGTGAAAGTCACAAACACCACAACCACAACTTCTTCCCATTCTTCCCTCTGGACTCCGCCAGCAGATTCCAAACCTTCCCATCCTGCAGCGCTGAGCTAGCAAACTGCTGGCTGCATGGCTCCATGATCATGAACAGGCATCACAATGATAAATCTGACTCTGTTCTGATAATTACATCAGGCACGTTTCTGAATCCTTTAACCCTAAACCGAACCAAAAAGGCCGATAGGCTCAATATTAAACAGGCGTGGCAAAGACTTCAGTGGTTTTAGCCAAAGAGTGACCTCATCGCACAAGTTTACAACAGACTGGTTGAGTCTGTGAAATCTGATCTGTTCCAATTATGTCTGAATTTTGCAGCACTGACGTATGATATCATTGGCTCCTCTGATTTTATTTTCCATCCTTTCAGAATCTGTTCCATCTTTTCCCAGTTCACCTCTTTCAGTCCTAAAATACTGAATAGGCTGAAAATACAAAAACAAAAAAATATAACTTTTCTTCTCATGACTGGATGAAAATAAGACGAGGAGGGAACAGGATCAGGAAGGAACCACAGAAAGCTCTTTTATAACCAGAGGAGGAAGTGGAGCACACTCACATCCTCTCCTTCTCTTCATCAGATCTCTGCACATCTCCAACAACATGACGCTCATCCGAAGACAAACAGTCCTCACACACAATCCTCGGGCACAATGTGTTCACGGCAGACAGATTCACTCGAGCGTCTGTGCCTCCTTGTTGTCTAGAGAAAGAAACGGGGAGCTATGTCTGATGGCCTCCCATCCCCCTCATCCCCCTCATCCTTGCCTTGCCTTGTCTCCACCCCCCCTCCTCTCCTCTCCTCTCCTCCTCTCCTCCTCCTCCTCCTGCCTTTGTGTGAGGCTGCAGCATCATGACTAAAGACAGACAAACACGGGGTGAAAAGGAGGGATTCCTCCAGCTTTACCTTTCAGCGTAGGGAGTGATGTGGGCTGTGATTCAGCTGAGATGTTGCTGCTCCTCACCCTCGGCTAACAACATCATATGACCACAAACCACCTGCTCCTGCTTCCTGGTCATATGACCAGATTAAGCTCCAGCAAAGATCCCTGGGATTTGTAGTTGAGGTCGGCCAGAGAGGAATGTCAGTGTAAATGAGCCACATAATCCTATTAAAACAGACGTGAAAAATAACTATTAAACGTATAAAATGCCCACATGAGGACGTGCATTATGCATTACACTTCATTACATGCTCCCCTGTTATAATAGAGATTACTATGAATGTGAATGCTGCAGGATGAGAGAATGCAATAAACATTTAGTCCCATCTCTGCAAAATGCACATTAGCAGCACAGTTAAAAACAGATTGAATTAGCATTAAAAAGAGCATCATGTAAATATTTACAAAAATGCCCTTTAAAGCACAAATATAGAATATTTTTCTTTTCCTTTGTGATTTTGTGGCTTTTCTTTTCTTCTTTCTTCTTTTTTTCAATAGACAACTGAAATTGCATTACAGAATAGTTGGTGTCATCATCCGGAGAGAGAGAGTCGGGGCTTCTATCAAGAAAACGGTTCAGTGGAGACCAGCGAATCTCACATTTCTGAGACCTGTGAGTCTGTAGGTCAGTTTTTCTAAAGGAAAAACGGTAAATATCCAAATGAGAGGACATATCTTGTCGCTGTGTTATCATTAAAGTTGTGAAATTGTTCAATATGTGTGCCTTGTTCACAAAGGTGTGTAGTTTCATGCATCATTATTTGTAGATAGACAGATACACTGTATAAAAATAAAAAAGTATATGTCCCATGAAACACTTTTGGTTTTTATGTTTTGCAAAAACTATCTCACTGCCTTGTGCAATATATTTTATAGTCTTAGCAAATATTTACCAATTTCAGCAATTTTAATTACCACCACGCTGTACATACAGAATGTCTCAGTATATATATAAATATATATATAGTTATTTTTTTGCATCGTTTTTTTTATAATGTTCCTGTCAAATTCCTACTGTGACAAGGACATTTCCCCAGATAAGATATGTGGTGTTGTGTACAATAAATCAGTTTAAAGACAGTTTATGAAATTATAGATGATGTATGTTGTGTATATATAATATAATATGTCATATTAGTAGAGCGCCCCTCAGTCCAGTTGTTTGAGACGTGCGTCCTGGGAGACAAACCACCTCCTCCACCCGTCAGTCAGTGGAGCAGAGACAGAGGCAGCAGCCTGTCTGGTAGTAGTAGTAGTAGTAGTAGTGGTAGTAGTAGTAGTGGTGGTGGTGGTGGTAGTCTTACATGACTGCAGACAACAGCAGTTGTTTGGCGGTGCAGGCAGTAAGACACTCGGCCTTAAGCCAGTTTGGCTTAAGGTCCCACCACTGGGCTCGGTACCAAGCTGGAGCTTAAGACTGACAGTGAGCCCAGCTGGACAGCGGGGATGAGCCAAGTCTGACCGTTCTCACTCCAGATCTGTGCCACTCCCTTTCTGCTTCCTGGTGATTGCCTTTGTGGATTTACGCCTGGAAAGAGGGAACACAGAGCGACTGAAATGCTTTGAGAGCTGATGCTGCAGTCAGGACAGTGAAGGCGACACATAGTCTGAAAACACACGTGTAACAAACAGGAATGCACTGGCTGCAGAAATACAAGTATATGTGCTTTATTTTAATAAGACACTCTTTATTCTGACGTAACTTACATTTTGTTGGTGCTATTCCACCAGGTCGGTATGTCCTTTTGAAGTTTTTATTGGCTGGTGAAGCTGCACCTGGATGTCTTGCAGGAGGGATTAGGCTGGAAGAGGTGGGACATTTGACTGCAGCAGCATCGGCTACTCTTTTCGGTGCCTAATGCTCCTCTTTAATAGCCAGCTGGAAGCTGTGTGCAACACACTGGAGGCCAGAGAGTCCGGCATCACTCCCTCAAACCTAAAGTGGTATCTGAGCCCTTGCATGATTATGAGCCCACAATACCTGATGCTGGAACTGGTGCATCCCCATTTAACGAGTCATGTCATTGTGTGCCATCTGTACTTATTTAATATTTTTGATTGTGTTATTTGCCTCAGTGTGATCACCATGAAAGACCGTTTTCTACCCTCTGTCCGTAGCTCCAACTCTAATCATCTCACATGTTGTTCAATGCCGTAAAATGACACGAGGTTAGCAATGACGCCTCACAGCATGAAGGCTGCAGGTTCCAATCGAGGCATTTCTGTATGGAGTTCTCTCCGGGTGCTCAGACTTCCTCCCATCAACTAGAAACTTTCTCATCATTGGTGATCCTGCTGGTTGTCTGTCTGTCAGTTGTTGTGTTTCCATTTCCCCTAGAAATGTGCAAAACCTAAATATCGCAGTATTAAGTGCAATGATAACACTTTTTTTGGTCATGTGACCAGTTTCTTTGAAGTCCGTCTTCCACAAAGGGAAGTTTTAGGTGAGAATTTAAGAGGATTATGGGATATCGCGAGATGACATTTTTGCAAAACACCTATGAATGGAAACACGTACTTTATCGGAACTTAAGAAGATTTTATTTTGTGAAAAACTGTAGTGGAAATGTAGCTAACGTTAGCCCTGCAATAGACTGGAGACCTGTCCAAGGCGTTCCCAGGACAAGTGGTTACAAATAATGAATGAATGCATGAAAGTTGCTTATGTGAATTGACATCACACTTTTAGAGTGTGAGTAGGAACAAAGGAACAGTTTAAATAAACTTAAAAATTTAAGTCAAAAGGAAATAAAGTTTAATAAAACCGAAAAATCTCGAAAAAGCTCCAGCAAGAAGTGATCTCAATGAGGGGGATGGGGGACAGCCTCTCAGGTGTGTCTGCAGGAAGCCACGCCCACCCACTCTGAAAGACACGCCTCCTAATCAGGGAAACCACAACACAGGGAATACAAGGCCAGAGATATATCAATGTGCCCGGAGCATTGACTGTATCGTGACGTCACCCACTGGATTCTGAACCTTGAAAATGAAGCCCGAAGTGGGCGGAGCCTGCGGTCGCCGTGTTGGATGTGCTTTGCTCCGCCCAAAACTCCAAAAATATGGACATGAAGGTCGTGTTGGGGTGGAGCTAAAACACCCTGGACATTGAGACTCACCCACCCAATTCTCTGCTACCTGTTAGCTCAAACGTCATTAATTATGCAGAATTTTAAACGAATGAGTTTGAAAAATTCAGGTCTCAACCAACAGATAGGTTGTGTTTCTTTTTCTAATATGACCCAAATCTAACAAATATTTTAAGATATTCCTCATGGCAGATCCCCTCCACTTGTATTTCCTCAAAAACACTGACTTTGTTTTGAACGCTGTGTTTGACCGCCCAGTTTAACACGGACATTGAAATTCCTCTCAGCTCCGCGCGGCTCCATGTCACGCAGCTGAACCCTGCTCTGCTTCGACTGCCGCGGCCCTTTTAACCACAAACCGGTGGGTATCTCTCCGGGGGCCCGCCGCGTCCACCGAGACATCTGCCTCACTGACACCAAAGTGACCTTCACACAGTCCCACCGTGTGATCAGGACGGTGCGTACGGCGAAAAAAAAAAAAAAAAAACTACAGAGACCGTGGCCAGCTGTCCTGTCCAGAGTGAGACTGATGTATGTGGTAATCGAGCCGTTAATGACTTCTTTGGAGTCCAGCCAGTCAGTGTTGTCCATCTCTGCGTTGATGGAGGATTCTCTCGTCTTTACTCAATCTTCATCCTGTCAGCGGGTGAAACAAGCTGCCAATCGACTGCAATTATAATGATGAAAACTTACAACGTTTAATAGGAAGAATGAATTGAGTAAACAACGCAGGGATGAGCCTGTGAATGTCACAGATCTACTGTATTCTTGTCGTTTTTTTCCATTTTTGTTTTTATTTGATTACTATTTAACTACTAAAACACATCCCAGCATACCTTGTCAGCAGTTGGTGGAGGCGACACCAATCAGCCATAACATTAAAACCACAGACAGGAGAAGTAAACATCACTGACCGTCGTGTGCTTCGATTACACCGGGTTCTTGTTGCTGATCCACATTTTATTTGTTCAGAACTGTCTCTGCTTTCCTAAACAGATCACCCCCTTTCTACAAATATGTACCTCCATCTGCCACAACATTAAAACCACTGAATGTATAATAACATTGACCATCTTAAGACAATTGTTCTGTTGGGAAACTTGACCTGACGTTCATTCACCTAAACCAGACCAGGCAGCCCAACCTCAAAGCAATGACACATAGATGCACAAAAACACTTTATCCCTCCTATTATCCTTGGGGTCAATTTGACCCCAATCAATGTTTATCATTCAAAAAATAACAGTAAAGGGAAGGTCAACTCACTGGTGGCAAGGTAGTCAACTGGTAGTCAACAAATAGTGTCTGACACAAAAACCTGGTGAACAAGTTTATGTTAATCATTTTCTTGAGGGTAAAATGTGCTAGTAACATTTGAGGATAATAGGAGGGTTAAGAACAATTACGTTTTTTCTTCTATACGTCCAGTAAATTACTCCTCACCGAGTTGCAGAGGAATTATTTAAATGTTATATGGTTAAACAGTTGAATATTGTCATTAGTTAAGTTAGTTATTTGCTTAAATATTTGTCCTGTATTTTATCATAATCAACTAACTAAAGAGACCATTACGAAGTTATTCAATGATCATGGCAGTTCGAGAAAAAGTATTGGTATCAGTGATACTAGCCCTGTATGTACTTGGTATCGGATCGATACCAAAATTCCCAGTATCGCTCACGCCCAGTTGACCTGGCCTCCAAATTCACTAGTTTCCAAACTGATCAAGTATCTTTAGGATGATCCACACAGGACCCTCCCCTCAACCCATACGACCCAAAAGCCCCCACGAGATCCATTTTCATTCTCTGATGAGGCACAGCTGTTTTGGAGCCACAAGCGAGACCTACACAATATTAGGAAGGTGCTCATAATGTCATGCCTGATAGGAGTTTTATTTGTTTTTCCACCAAAATGTTCAGGAGAATATAAAGTGCAGCACATTCACAACAAAGAGCCCCGGTACCACCGCAGCTGTAATGGATGCAGCATTGTTGTGCTTCATTTCTGTTGCATTCAGTCGAGAAATTTCAGAACAGGCTCAGTAGCATCATCCTGATAATATTAATAACAAGAAGAGAGGCTGTTTTTCACTCTCTAATTTATAGCTTTGATTATGTGGCAGTATAATATCAACTCTTGCTCATCTTTCACATTTCTCCCCAGTGAATCCTACCCGTAAAAGCCCGAGGATGTTCATTTTACATTTGTGGAGCCACTGGAGATTGTTTTTCAGGCAGAACTTTCAGAGAATAGCTCAGGGCAGAAGGGTTTAAAATAATATGTATTTTTGCTCATTGACATCCCATCCCTAATGCATTTTCATTGTAAGCGACAAACTCCATGGTCCTCATTCTGTGCCAAATATATATCTATATATATGTATCCTCTGACGTTTATCTGAAGCCGACGTGACGCTTCAGTGGTTTGATTTGATCTGTTAATTTGTTTCCAAGGAGACAAAGGTTGAATTTTCAAATCATAAAGACACTCACTTTGAAAAGCTTTCACTTGATTTGCAGCTGAGGCAGAACTGTTATTAATATAAGACGAGGGCTGCGGATTCAGTGTCTCTATAACTTGCACCTGGAGTTTAAGAGGTGGATATATATGAGGCGTATTCCAATGACGGACACCTGATTGTTGTTTCAAGGGACTAAAAAAGGGCATTCATCCTTTAAAGTTAAAAAAAAAAGTTGCATTTAGAGGCTGTCTCATGATTTCCTCTTCACAATTTGAAGCTGTCGCACAGGAAAAAAAACAGCGTATTTGCAATTTTGCGATTCCTATGTTGTATGCTGACTTCATATTTATCTATCTCTTCCTTTCTGCAATCATTTGGTCCCAAACATCCCATCCGCAGACTGTAGAAGTGGCAGGTAATGTAACTGTATGTGTCGAGTGTGTATGTCTGGCTCTGACTGATCCCAGATCTCATAAAGAACTCAGGGGTTTGAGGTAGTACGGTGGAAACAATGCACAATCGCAGAAAATTGTCATAAATACGAGATATCAGTAACAGTCTCAGAGTAGCCTAATTTGTCTCTGTTAGGTCAAATGTACAATGAACTAATTCTAGCATTAAAAAACTAAATGGTATAAATGATGATATTTGTTTGCAGAAATTCTTCCTAAATACTGAAAACCATTCAGTGAGATCAGATCATGATCTCTTCTGTGTTGTAATGTTGTTGTAATATTATGTTAGTATAAGAATTTGAAATTGTGTTTCATCATTGTGCATCATCATTGTCACCGTGTTTCAAATTTACACCAATCAGGCATAATATTATGGCTGCAGTTTTAATGTTGTGGATGATTGGTATACATCTGGTCCATATTTGTGGCGGCTAGTTCTCATGGAGATAAACCACGTCCGGGTGTATTTCATTATCCACACAACAAACCCTCTGAGGAAAATCGGCTTCACCTTGAAGTAATGTTATCATAAGAGAGCAGGATCTCAACGGCCCGTTCAGCCCGTTAAGGCTCTCTGACTAACACCGGTGTTGTACTTGACATTAAAATGCGCCTGAGGCGACTGAAGACACAGCTTGTGAATAACTCGTAGAAACTGCGCAAATATCGATCATGACTAAGAGAATCAGGGCAGCATATGCTGATGGAAACAAAAAAAACACCAGAGCTGAGAGGAGCAGCGGCGGGGAGTGGCAGCACAGACGGGAACAGACGGGCGTTTAGCGGGACAGATGCTCCAGACACCGCACAGTTCAGCACTACACAGGACGTCCAAGGAGCTCCAAGGTGGACCCTGCGAAGAAAGCACAACTGTGACAAGCGACAAAAATGTGAGATTGCAGCAACTCATAATGGTACTTAGTACTTTGCGGGTTCCCCACATGCACAGTCTCAGAGGCATGCTGATTATGAGACGGTTGATGGTGTCCTAAGGCATCTCCTCCGGGAACTGGACCAGGACGCCGCTGAGCTCCTGCACAGTCAGAGGTGCAACTTGGCAGCGTCGGCTGGACCAAAACACAAGATCCCAGTGGTATCAATTCCTTCATCCTCTGCCTGCATACTCTCACCACTGTGACAACGAGTCATAGGATTTCAAGGTTCTTCCACAGATGAGCTTCTCCAGACCTCTCCAGGCAGCATAACGTTCTCCACGGCTGCTCCAGACCCTTTTATATCTGTCACATGTACTCTGGGGGACCCTGAGGTGGACACGCCGATTCTGGTCTAATGCAGCAAATGCCAATCAAGCTTCACGATGCCAGGCAGCGAGAACAACTAGACAATGCTGGCTCCTCAGGCTCTCATGAAGTTTGTTTCTGATTGTTTGGTCAGAGACATTCACCAGTGGACTCCTGGAGGTCTTGTGGTATGAGCTCCGTCAGTGCTCATACGGTTCCTTCTTGCACAAAGGAGCAGATACTGGTCATGCTGATGGGATGAGGACCTTCTACAGCCCTCCTAGAGTAACTGCCTGTCTCCTGGAGGCTTCTCCATGATCCAGTCTGTCCTGACCACGTCCGTGACGGACTGGTTTGGATCTGCCACCGGACCTGACAGGGACAGACTGCAGAGAAAATTATTGGCACCGACCGTCCCTCCACCCAGGACCTGTACCGGTCCAGGGTCAGGAAAACGGGCTGGTAAAATCTCCAAGGAAACCTCACACCCCTTGACACAATCTGTTTAGACTCCTCCCCTCAGGCAGGCGTTACAGAGCACTGTACGCCAGAACCACCTGCCACAAAGACAGTTTCTTCCCCCGGGCTGTGGCTCTGACGAACTGTCAAACTCTGAGCAGTCACAGAGTGTGAGACCATTCACATCCCAATAACTCTACATTAAATGTACAAAGTCACGGTTATTTGACGGTTGTATGTATGTATACATATATATATATATATATATGCTCTTGACCTTTATTTTTCAAAATGTTATTTCCTTAAGTCTAATTCATGCTGTACAGTTACATTTTCTTACACTTATTTCAAAATGTGCGTTTTTGTACAAGTGAGCAAAGTGACCCGAGTCAAGTTCCATGTATATGCACACATATTTAATCTGATCCTGAGTGAGACTGTGCTTGGGAGACACTAAAAACCTTCTGGCAATGGAAAGTATTCATGTGCGATTCTAAAAGGAGTTGGACTACCTGTTCAGCCTCTGCAGAGTCCAGGTATTGGACCCCCACGCTACCAGTGGTGACACTGACCCAAACCAAATGCAAATGATCTCCTCCATCTGTAAAGCCATTCCTGGTTTAGGGGTCGTCTCATTGTTGCCCCCTCCAGCGCACCTGTTGGTAAATTCTCCAAACTCCAAATCAGCTGAAACCAATTAACAACCGTATCTGCTACTGAACGGACCCAACGTTTATCCCAGAAGTTAAACTGAATTGATGCAGCGCATATTTCATAATATATATTTCATTTTTCCTTTACCTTCAAAAGTATTTGCTTCTTTATGTTTATCTCTGTCTTCCAGTCACTTGTTGTACTCGATGCTTGTAACCTTTTCTATAGCAAAGTGTTACACAAACGACAAAAAAAGTGGACTTATATGCAGAGCTGCTGCACTGATGCTGCACTCTGTTAAATTATTGACTTGTTGTGGTTTTATAGCATGCACGCCCAAACGTGTATAATATGAAGACGGCTCACCCGTGTACACATACCCAACCTCGCTCAAGCATTTTTTGGTAAACCGTAGTCTTCAGTTTGACCTCTTTTGCGGTGTACCAGACAACTGCTGGTCCAGCGAGGGAAGACGACTTGCCCCGCGTCTCCTCTGTGCCCAAATTCTGCTTTGTCTGTCTTGGGGAGCAGTGATGAGACAGGAAGAGAAACAGCATGAAACTGCCTCCCGACTGAATTATGCATGCCTCCATCTGCTGACAGAGGACAAGTCTGACAGGCCTCCTCGGTGTCACCGCGCGCACACACATACTCACATAGATACATACGCTGCTCATTTTACTCACGCAGATCTATAGCTCACCAGCCCCGCTGTGTCCATAACAAAGACAATCCCTCAGGTTAACTGTGCTTTTCACTTCCCTCCGCTCCGCTGTTGTTCATCTTCACGGAAAGGGCTGATTTAAGAGCAAAAACTCGAGGCATGCATCAGTATTCCCTGCAGGACAGCAATTCATGAATATCCACACACGCTAGATTGCACTTCTGAGTCGCTGCGGTATCTATCAGAAATTTTAAAGCTGACTGGCTGGATATTCTCCCCTTTTTGTCTTCATTTGAGCCGTTTAAGAGGCCCTCTGAGCTCACTCGTCAGTGCATGGGAATTACAATGAGACTTGAAAATGAAGAGTTAAACTGGTCTTGCAGGAATTAGAATGTGAGAGGTGATTAAGCGTCTGATTTTGACGGATTTCTCTGAATTCTGTAATCAACTAGTGTGTGCAGTTGCAGGAGAGGTTGTTAATGTTTCTATGGTAAGGGGGTGTGTGCATGAACAAAAGCACAAAAGTGTTAAGATGAATTTCATATCTTAGAGCAACTGCTTGACTTGATGACAAGTTTTCATGAAACTAGTAAACTTTTTCAAAGTTCAAACCTCCTTGAAGTATCTGAGTCCATCAGGTGCTGTGCTGAGGTGTAGGTATATGGCAGCTCGCCCTAGTCATTTGCTCGAGTAATCCATATTATGACTCTAACTGCAGGACCAAATAAAGTTCAATCTATCATTACTTTGAGACATGAAGGTCACTCCGTCCAGAAAATTGGGAGCCTTTCTTTTTCTTTTCTTTTTTTTTTTTTTAACCAAGTCTCTTCAAGTGTATACCGTGACACGCTGTGAAGGAACTGTCTCTCACGACGATCGCTCTAGGAAAAGAAGACCAAGCGTGTCCTTGAGATGAGGTAGTGCACTGAGACAAATAGTTAATTTCTGTACTTTTAGTCACATGTCTTTAGCTTTCGTTCATTATTCTATTATTTCCCATTCCATATGCAGTATATTCGCTCAGTGTCAGGTTAGGTTTAGGCACAAAACATTAGGATTAAAAAAAGTTCATGAAATGACTCCTGCTTTGAATGTGTTCTATATTATTGTATGCTTCTACTCTAAATGGACATATTATAAGGTAATATGCACCAAAACTCTACAAGCTGGAAGAGTTTTCATGAAGCACTTGATTCACAGACATACAGAGCTTAAAAGTATTTGCGCCCCACGTATCTACATATAAATATTACCCAAAGCATCAGCAGATTTTCACACAAGTCCTGACAATAGACAAAAAGACCCCCAATCAAATAATGAAACAGAAATATTATACCTCAGAAATAATATACAACAGAAACACTATAATATATACTATAATGCTACTATAATTTAGTATTTGTTTCTTGAAAAGAAGTCCAAAAGTGTGTGAACTCTTGTTATCAGTATCTGCTGTGACTAAATGTATCTAGTAACTGGTTTTAGCTCATTCATAAGAACAAAACCGCTTCATTTCTGAGATGTTAGTGGGTTTCCTCACATGAAATTCTTACTTCAGGACCTTCCACAACATTTCTGTTGGATCAAGGTTGTTGTCTTGCAGCATTGGCCTCTGATGTCATCCAGCAGTGTTCCTCTGGTGTTCTGGATTCATGAACATTAACATTAAAGAGACCTTTAGTTGCTTAGAAGTTACCCTGGGTTCATCTGTGACCTCTCAGACTCCTGTGGAGAGTAACAGTCACCTTAAATCTCCTCCATTTGTTAACAAACTGTCTGCCGCTGGAATCCAAACTCTTAATGATCAACCGCAGCTCTTTCAGTGCAGCTTTCATCATTATTGATCACAATTTATTGCTACAAAAATTTGTATATTATGGTTTTAGTATAGCAGCAATCCAGTGGTGAGAGATCTGCTTTAAAAATGGAAAGTAGACAATTTTATTAATTAAAGCCTGTCTGAGGCAAAAGTAATTCATTGTGGAGTTCCACAAGGAAGTAGTCTCGGCCCACTGCTATATTCAATATTTAACAGTTACCTACCATTGACCCTAGAGAATGGTGAAATATTGATGTATGCTGACGATTCAACAACATTCATAGCAAAACTCACAGTGAATGAACTTAGAAATGTCCTAAATCAGGAACTTCAAGCAGTAGAATCAAGAATCAAGAGTCTTTATTGTCATTATGTGAACAACAAATTTTTTCATAGATCCTCGGCTTAAAGGCACATGTGAATACATGGACATTTAAATAACACTTATAAATAAAACACCTTAAAGTAGAAAGTATGTACAGAGAATACTGTAACAATGTACATAAAGTGCAGCTTAGTGCAAGAAGACGTGCAAGTGGAACGGACAACAAACAATAAATTAACTTGGAATCCTAGAGTTGCACTTACCTTTTCACATCACAGATATGTAATGTTAGCTTATTTTCCATCTGATTGATTGGGTTCTCTTTGTCTGCTTTTGGGACTTGTGCGAAAATCTTTTTTTAAATCATTTTTATGCAGAAAGTTCTCCAGTGTGCAAATAGTTTTAAGCTTGACTGTAGACACTGGTTATTTGAATGATATCGGTTTGCTCGTAGCTGTGAAAGAAGATCTGAGGGTATTTCCTGAAGTTATACATGAATGAAGATAAACAGAGTGCATCAAAATTATAATCATGTTTTGCGAAACATAAAGAAATTTTGAGAATAATTATAATTCGGTTAAGTACATCATGGCATGCCAAGCCTCTGTATTGAACTCACTCCTTGTTATTTATGCCACGTGGCTTTCAGCTGCTCCATGTCTGTGTTATAAAAGCTCATGCACGGCTTGCTGTGCGATTCTGCAGATGGCTGTGGAGGTGGTGGGGTGAGATGGCTGTGTGCTCATGGTCCTCCCACCCAGATGGCGGCAAGTGGAGAAATCACTCACACAATAATCATCCTGGAGGCACCTGGAGAAGCCGAGCAACAGCGGAGACGAGACATTTAAACCAAACTCTAAGTGAACGCCTCAGTCAGCTTAATAAGGACCCAAATTATCTGGTGAAGAGGATGCACTCACCATCCCTCCCACTCTGTGGAGTGAAGGCTGTAAAATAAAAATAATAAAAAAAAGATTGCACCGTGTTGAGTATAGCACTTCATCATTTCGTTTTATGTGACCTAACACGTCTTTTTACTATATAATAGTAGCTGTCTAGACATGGCGGCTTAGAATGAATACAGGCATTTAAATGCATGGATCATATTTAATGCAGCTAGAATGAGATGCTTAAAAAAAAAAAAAAAGAATAAAAAGAAACATTTGTGGTTGTCTCTCCGTGTCTGCCAGGAGCAGCCTCACTCTTGAGCAGAGAAGAACTACCTCAAGACCCAAACTAATAGAGCCGGTGTGACTGCGTGACCCCACACAGCGGAATACCAACTGTTCTCTGATAACGCTGTGGATGTGTGTCCCCGGGGACGAAAAGAGCACTCCGAGGGGAGCCCAGGAGGTCCGCAGCTAAATGGAGCACGTGAAGGCTCTGCAGTCGGGTCATGAGTCTCCTAATAACCACATTTTAGTGTTCTGAAGAGTTTGCTGTGGAATGAAATATGCATTAATGATTCTGTATCTATCACATTTAAAATATCAAACAAATGCACGTCCTCTTGAATGACATGATAATAATCTGAATGCACATGTAAAAAATACATGTAAAATACAAAAATATTAACTAGTGATGTCCCGATCGGTATCAGGAGATCAGCATTGGGGCGACATGGTCGACATCCCCAGTGTTAACCATAATATGAAACTAATCTTACTAAACAGTTTTGCATGTCACAGGTAGCCTCGGACTAAAACCCAATTTACAATCGATACAATTTGAGTCTCATTTGCCTTCAGTTATCACGTTTTGCTTAAAGTCAGGGGAGCTTCTTGGGAATTTTGGACCCCATGAAAAAAAAAAATGACATTGGGATCCCCATCATAAATAAATAAAATAAAATAAATTATTTAATACATTTTATAAATATAAAAAATAATAAATTACAAATAAATAAAATAATAAATAATAATTTTAAACTCAAAATAAATGAAGATAATGAAACGAGAAAATAAAGTGACCAAAAATATAGGTTTTGAGGTTTGAAATATGGTCATAACAAAGTAACAGAACCAGCGAGAGCCCAACATAGAGCCTTGTTGGTACAAAGTCATTTATCAAGTTTTTGAAGTCCAGCTTTCAGTCCAACTCGCTTTCAATGGACAACATGACAATAAGCCTGTGCTGGGACATTTTGGACCTCAAATAGTTTTTTCAGTTTAACTTACTGGAAGCTCTTTCCCCACCAGCAACAGTCAGAGGCAATGTACAAAACATGAGTAAAGCAATGAGACTTCTCCAAAAATACTTTGCAGCTGCACCTTGTTTAAAGTATCCAGGAGACCAGACATTTTATAAAACCTGATTTTCCTTTGCTACTGGGCAGCATTGCGACTGATTTAGCAATGATGCTCTAAGGTAGGACCAAACCATTTCATGTAGAGTCACGGGGGTGGATGGTCAATATTATTTACCTTTTAATTAGCAGAACAATTACTGCTGAAATCAAGTGAAAACAAAAAAATCACTTATTATACTACTATATTTTATTATTATATTCAAAATGTGTAGTTTTTATGATGATGGTTTAATCGTTTTCTCCTTTTTTACTATCTTTAGGAATTGTCCTAACGTTTCCCTCCTATATGGCACCACTTGTTATAGCATTTTGCCTCTGAGGAAACACACCCTGTCATTGTGGTGGTAGTTCAAATTGTTTTGGGTGGGGCTTTAGTCACACAAATCATGATGGTTGGAGGGCTATCCAATTACGCACGAGTAGTGTTACACACAAAAAATACCTTCATACCATCAGAATTTATTGTTTCACAAAAGAATGAAAGGCTTTTAAATGAAGAAAGTAATTGATTTCTGTTAATGTTAATCAAATCCATCGCCTGCATCAACCGTGTCTGCTACACTGCAGCTTTACACACATAACTATAGTCATTAAGTCTATTTTCTTCCCACGGATTCTGTTCTGGGATGCGAGTGCTGTTAAAACACCTACAAGAGTCACACTCTAACTCCATGAAATAAAGCAAAACCACAGAGACTGAAACCAGTCTAATTACATCGCTGACCTGATATTTTCCTTATGCAAATACCAAAAACTACTGCAGGCTGTTTAGAGCTTCCACAAAACAACATAAACTCAGATGCCAAAGTTCCTTTGTGATCTTTGGGATAAGAATGTGACAGCTGAACCTCAACTCAAAGCCAGGGGAAACTTCTGCTACGTCCTTTGCAATTTTATTCAACAGATATTCCAATCATTATGAAAAGATCTGCATTCAATTGCCGCTTACAACCTTTCTGTTCCTGGTTTAGCTCCATTAAAGCGGCATCGATCTAGCTTTATGTTG
Source organism: Mugil cephalus (assembly GCF_022458985.1). Classification (NCBI taxonomy): domain Eukaryota; kingdom Metazoa; phylum Chordata; class Actinopteri; order Mugiliformes; family Mugilidae; genus Mugil; species Mugil cephalus. Next base: position 23,954,407 of record NC_061780.1, on the reverse strand, counting down.
GTCCTGGAGGCAGATTAGTATTGTAATCTTCTCCATCACATTTTTTTTTTTTTTTTACATACTGGGTTGTCTTCCAGACGCTTTACTCACTGGAAGGATAACAGATGTTGAGTTTTGCGGTTTGTTGAGCAACATTCTTCCACGCAGAGAGAGGCCCGAACGAGATGCCATGTTTCATTGAATGGCTAAAATGTCTGCGTGCAGGATGTACACAGGCTGCTGCAAGGGAACCTGGGAACCTGTCTGAACCTAACAAAAGGTCGCTTCTGAAGGCTTGCATCGAATAATGAGTCTAAAAAGATAAATCAGAGTAAGAACACTAAGTAGTTAGGAGTCAGCCCATAAAGGGTTTTGTTAGCGATTAGTTTATCAGCAACGCAGCAATTTCTTTTACAGAATCGAGACTTTTCACCCTGATTCCTGACTCATTCAATCAGATGCACAAACATTCACGGTGCAGTATTTGCAGTCACATGAGGAAAAGCAGCTTTTTGATAGGATGTTTTTGTCTCATTCTATATTAAACTCAGCCTACTGCTATTCATAAATATACATTATTCAAATAACACCAAGTTCAAATATTCATTTCTTTATTTCAAACATGTGCAACAGTAGGGTGCCAGATAAAGAAAATAATTGACTGATTCAAGCTTTAACTTTAAACGTAGCTAAACGTAGTAGGGACAGTGAATCCAGTTTGACCTCAGTAGATGGCTAATGGGGGCTAGCTGCACCATTAGCTTGTCTTCTGCTAATATTACAGAGTGCATCTGGGATTTCACCGGGGGACTGAATAGGCTTTTGGCCAATTGCAGGAAACCTGACAGAGTCAGTGTGTAATATGCAGATTTGTGAATGGCTCAGCAGCGATAGGGGCGGGGCCTACTGTGTACAGGAGGCTTAGATTGACAGGTCTAGTGTGTGAAACAACGCACTGTTGAGGCAGCTCCGGTATCGCTAAGCGAGCGAAGTGCTGAATGAAAGAGAACATCTTTTGCCTCCATTTATCCCTTTGCTAAATTATGTTGGAGTCATATTAATGTGCATTTAAAGAAATTTAAATTTGTGGGTGAAAATTAAGAAATATATATATGAAAAATGTCTAACCAACCAAAGATTTTGCGACTCCCCTGCAGTGGTTCCGGATAGCACCTTTATTATTCAGGGTGCACAGTATGTAGCACATGAGCTGTCTGTTCTCAGCATATGTGTTCAGGACATCAGAGACTGGTCGGTGTCAACTCCACTTTCATCACATAGCAGTCGACTTTAAAACATCTGAAGTGGTGCACCCCCCCACCACACTGTACATAATGTACAAGACTTTGGCTGCAGACTGTTTCTTATCCCGCTGTAACATAAAATTTTTGAAATTACTAGAACCTCTCATCATAAAGCACCTGAATACATGATCCCATGTGAACAGTGGCGGGATTCAATTATGTGCCTTCTGTGTCTGAGACATGGTCGTGGACATGTCAGGTCATGTTTCAGTCGTCCTCCATCTGTGTTATTCTTGCGAAAGTTTGCCTGTATGTGCCAGATGTTAGCAGGGAGCGCTCCTGGATCGAGACACGTCCATCATCGCCGTGCACTGCATTACCATGGTGTGCACTGGGCCAGCAGCGCAGCCTGTCATCTCTCGTTTTTGAAGAGGAGGTGAAGGTCAGGTGAGAGTGCCTCCTGTCCCGATCGGACGCCGGGGATAACGAGGAGGAGACGACTCCATTACCGGCCTTCCCTCCTCTCAAGGTCTCCTCCGGTTCAGGCCACGACAGCAGGTAGCAGCAAATCGATACGCAAAAACACGGCAAGATGGATGGACTGCAAACAAGGATGTGAAGTTGGAAATGGATTTTTAAGTCACCTTTCAAAGCATCTGCAAGCGACATTTAGAACAGGAGGACGGAGTGGGGGAGAGAAGGTGTTCAGGCTCAGCTGGGAAATCACAGGATTTATTGGGAAGCCAGCACCGGACTGATGAGCTTCAGCAATATTACCTCAGCAGCACGAAGATTGTTATCTCTGCAAAGACAAACCTCCAAGAGTCTCCAGTCCGATGGGAGACATTCCATCAACATGCACTAAATAATTAAGTAAACACTGATATTTGTTCTCTTCTTTTATTCACTTATCGCTACATTCAGAATAGTTTGCCACAAACTGATCTCAGAGGTTTCTTAATTGTATTACGGCCACAAAGAATGTTGGGCTAGCGCGTGGGAGGAAACGTGTTAGCAAGGAACAAAACACTGCAGCTGTGAGAGGTCACAAAAGAGGCCGGAAATCAAGAAAAATATTCGTCTTCTTCTTTTGTGTGTGTGTGTGTACAAAATGAATTTCCTTTAGCAGCAGTAAACTGCTTTACACAAATGAAAAAATGAATGTACACGCTGTAAACTATGCTGATGTCGGTGTCTCTTACTGACCCATTCAATTCATCTTCCTCTTTCTATGGAATGTGTCGCGCTTTAATGTTAATCAGAGTGTTTTGTCATTAAAACCAAAGCTTTCCTATTGATGCCCCTGGACCAGTGTATCGCCCTTATCATGGGAGTACCACTAATAAACTTAATCTCTGGGGAAATGATTGGGTCTGAAGACGAAAACCTTCAGAATTTAGATCCACATGGTCCAACAACAACTTGGAAAACCCAGAAGAGCTGTGGGATTACATTATTCACCTGTGTGGATGTCACCACCTGAAGAAAGCATGATTTAAGGTTAGAATGATGGACGACATGAATTCTGGGATATTACACTTACTTGCCACTTTATTAGTCATGTAGAGGTGATCAAGACAACTTGCTGAAGTTCAAACCAAGCATCAGAATGGGGAAGAAAGGGGATTTAACTGACTTTGAACATGGTGTAGTTGTTGGTCTGAATATTTCAGAAACTGCTGATCTACTGGAATTTTCACACACAATCATCTCTAGAGTTTACAGAGAATGAACCAAAAAAGAGAAAATATCCAGTTAGCGGGAGCAGTGTGGACAAAAATGTTTTGTTGATGTGAGAGGTCAGAGGAGAATGGGCAGACTGGTTGGAGATGATTGAAAGGCAACAGTAACTGAAATAACCACTGGTTACAACCAAGGAATGTAGAATACCATCTCTGAACGCACAACACGTCCAACCATGAAGAAGATGAGCTACAGCAGCAGAAGACCACACCGGGGGCCACTCCTGTCAGCTAAGAACAGGAAACTGAGACTACAGTTCACACAGACTCACCAACACTGGACAATAGAAGATGGTTTAAATGGCACAGCCTACCTGAGTATTGTTGCTGACCATGTCCATCCCTTTATGACCACAGTGGACCATCTTCTGACGGCTACTTCCAGCAGGATAATGCACCATGTCACAAAGCTCATATCATCTCAAACTGGTTTCTGGAACATGACCATGAGTTCACTGTACTCCACTGACCTCCACAGTCACCAGATCTCAATCCAACAGAGGAACCTTTGGGACATGGTGGAACGGGAGATTCTCATCATAGATGTGCAGCCGACAAATCTGCAGCAACTGTGTGGTGCCATCATGTCAATATGGACCAAAACCTCTGAGGAATGTTTCTAGCTAGAAGTCACTAGTTAGGTGTACCTACTTCTTGAGAACGATGTTCACTGAAAACTCAGACGATATCATGTCGAAAATATCAGAAATATCACTAGTGGGAGTTGAACGATTTATCAGCCAGGTGAGTTAAATGTTAAACAGTGTTTCTGTCTCTCATTAAGTGCATTAAAGAATTTTCTGAAAAACACCTCAAATGTGTGACATATCTTTCTACCAACAGTCGAGTGGCTTCCCTTTGGACGTCACCTTCGCTGCCAAGGATGTGGGACTCAGAGGAGAAGGGCAACCTTTGTCCCCAGAGCTGTCCTCTCGCTCAACTCACAGCCACTACTGACCCACTGCCTTAGGGATAACAATCCATCCAACCCCCATCTACCCAACCCTCCTCTCCCAGGAGGCTTGAGCCTGAGGAGGAGGCACTTTAATGTAGTCACATTTTTATACTTTGTATTTGACTGCTCAGTGTGCTCTTTAATTCCTCCTTGGGGATAAATAAAGTTATTTAAACTGAATTGACTCTTCATGCATTTGTACGTGATTTTTGAAAATTTGCATCAAAAAAATGTTACACGTTCACCACTGAACACTGAACCTGCAAAAGAGACAATTTATCTGAGACTTTCATCTGTAGCTGAGATGTATATGGCTTCATAATGATGCTCAAAACTCTGGAAAGTTTGTAGTTTTTGCATCACTCTTCTAGAAAAAAATACGCAAAAACAAGGATAAACTGCAACAACCAACAACATTACTGTGATGTCGAAAACCTCCAAATTCTGTTCTCAAGACAAAATTGTCATGCATTTGTCAGAGCAATTCTAAACTATGTCCTTCTAATACAGTAGAACTTGAGTTTGAAGGGACTGAAACAAACATGTGGGTCATGTTAGGGAGGAGCTAAAGCAGCCTTGACGTTGGGCCCCGCCCACCCAACTCGTCACTCAAGCGGGAACGCCCTTAATTATGTAGAACCTAATTAAAAAAATAAACTTTCAAAAACTTTGAGGTGGCCCAAAAGAGTGAGACTGGTACTATCTTTGGTCAGATGTGTTGATGATTTGTGCAGATTTAAGGCAAAGAGTTAAGACTAAGCTATTTAATTTAATTTTGCACTTTTAAGTTCTTGGTTGTTATTTTGTATCTCAGATTATTTATTTATTTTTTTTGTCATGTATCGAAGTGCTACTTAATTTTATTTAGTTAGATTATGTGAAATAATTAGAGAGTTATGTGAAATAGCACTCACAGCATGTTTTGTTTCATATTTTATTTCTATTAATACTTATTGTAAATAAATGTTGAGAATTCTTCATTTTGTCTTATAATCATTTACATAAAATCAGACTGATGTTGTAATTATTTAGTCTCCTGGGGGTCATATTTGTCTGAATGATAATACAGGTTATATAAAACAAACAGGAAACAGTTAAATAACACCTGTACTTTGCTCTATCGCACATTAGGTTTAAATAGAAATCATTACACAAACATTATGGACTTGACCTTCAAATCAGACAAAGTACGACTACTTCAAATCTCAAGATAATCTTTAGAGAAACCAGGGTGTTCCAGACCTGTAGCAGCCAGGGCACTGCACCCAACACCAAGGCTGCATCAAGGATTCATTTTCCAGGAAAACAAAATGACTAAAAAACCTCGGGAGTTTATTTTATTATTGTATTTAAGTTTGGCAAGAAACTTGGCCTCTTTATGCACATGCACCAAACCATATTCACTCTGAAATTTGTTGGAGAAGACATGGCTGTGCTGTGACATGTTTTGGGCGTCTAGATGAGGTAAGCCTCCACTGGGCCTGTTGAGAATAAAATACATGTCACGTCCCGTAAGCATCACAGTTAAGTGCGTAACTATATGGGCATTTCAACTGGCCAATTGCATGTGGTGTGCAGAGCAGCATAAAATAATTTGAAATTATATCCCCGACATTAATAATTTATTTCAACACGCATGACATCTTGTTCCCGTGTTCTGTGGGCTGGGGCCTTTTAACTTATATATTAATCACTGCATACAATCCCTCACTAAAACATGCATTAAGCTCAGGTTATATTAGAGAAGCTTCATTTGCGGTGCAGTGGATGCAGAGGCTTTTAAAAACTGCATTCATCTTAATCAAATAAATCTTCGTGTGAGACTGTGCGCTTTAATGTGTTCACCAACCTGGCTTTCCACCGTGAAACACCACTCAACCCCATCCCACAGAAAAGCCATTCTAGTGGAATACATTAAGAGAAAGAAAAGTCCCGACATGACAGGAGTCACCCTTACTCTGATCGCTTAATGTTGATCTTCTAATGTTCAGCTAAGAAGCTTCTTCCTGAAACAACGGGGCAGCACGACGCTCGCTTTGCACTTATTTATTATTAGCGAATTCCTCATGCATGAAACGCTCATAAAGTTTTCATTTTTGTTTTATATTGAACAAAAGTTGGAAAGGAAGGAGGTTGTTCATTATTAAAGACGGCAGAGTTTCCCCATTTAAAGCAATTGGAAGCGCCACCACCGCCACCTCCACCTCCACCTCCACGTAGACAAGAGCACTTTTATACTGTGAGCACTGGTTCTCTGATTTGATTTACCATGTATTTAACCCTTTAATCATGTTTGGTAACACATTTTAAATTGTGTTCCAGTGCCTCTCAGTAAAGTCCAGGAGCATGTGATTTTCACCCAGCCAATGAGCAAAGATCAAGGCAACGTTCTCAGGTCAAATGTAAGTGACAACCTCTAGGTCTGAGCAATGAAGCCATGCGGGAAGTGTAAAAATTGTAGTTTAGAGTTTCGCTATTCATGACAACTGTCTGGCAGGTGATTTTTTTCCAAACTCATTCATTTAGTTTTTATGAAGGTTTAAATTTCTGCATAATTAAGGGCATTTCCACTTTGAGTGACAGGCAGTAGGCTGAGCTAACAGGTAGACGGAGTAAAGCTCATCCAACAAGGCGATCATAGGCTCCGCCCACTTTGGGCTTCATTTTTGAAGTTCAGAATCCAATGGGTGACGCCACAGTGGGTTTGTCCACAGTTTATACAGTCAACAGTCAAATACAGTCTGTTCCAGTGTTGCCAGATGTACAATAATTATCATATTTATATGATAGTTTCAAGGCTTATACAATAGAAACCAAATATACGATTGTTTGCCACACTTAATAAGGCAGTTGTTTTATTCAAATGCCCAAGCCTCCGTGTTTATGCAGTTCCACGCACATAAAATAGCATTGATTTTAAATGCACTGTCCTTCTGTGTGTTTAAGTAATAATTTGGATTAAAATATAATAATTTTAAAGCAGCAGTACGATATTTCTTTATGTCCCATCTGGTAACACTGAGTGTAGCCGCTTCCACCAAGTGGCCTGATGTTGTCTGATGTGATAACGTTGACAAGAATCAGCACTTACGTTCTAATGGTCTAAATACACGTTTACATTTTTTCCCACCACAAAGATAAGGAGCCATGGGTTAGCATCTTCGCTATCCTTTACACTGAAGATGAGGAAATAATTGTTAAAATAAAACAAGCTGTGCCTTTGTTTATTTTTATTTATTTATTTGTTACTGGGATCGTTTGTTCTTGGCCTCCGTCTGAGCATCATGTGCAGCAGTGTGTTGTTAAACCTGTTCTGAAGCAGTTCAGCCAAATAGGGTTGAGAAGCCAGGTTTATTTTCCTCCTGTTTTTTATTTTATTTATTTATTTTTTTCTCAGGGAGTCAAGCGAAGGTCTCCTGTGTTTTATTTTTGTTTGGTTAGTAAATTTGAACATTTGTTGGCCACTAGTTTTGGCCCTGCTCACACTGAAGCTCAATGTGATGACGATGAAAGATTTTCCTGGAGGCGCAGAGGTTTTCCAGCTTTCCCACACACTGGTTTCCTCCTAGGTCAGTCGTAACAGAAGCACTTAAGTGAAATACAATACCTGAGTAATTTTACATCCTTTACCATTTTCAGAACGATTGAAATAGTGTAGCTCAGGGCTGGCTCCCAGGAAACTACTACATGGACTTAGGAAGTCCTCCTCTGATTTGGTGATACTGTGCATACCATCGACCTCCTTCAATCAAAATTTCAAATTCCATCTGCAATTTTGAGCACAACTGTCAAATTACTGCCACCTGTGATACAGTGACATTTAAGTCAAAACATATGAAGTAAGTCCCAATGTCCACAAAAGTGGACATCAACAAAATGTATGTGAATAAAATTTGCTGGAAGGTTAGGTAAGAGAGATGTCAGCCATTTTGAAAATGCAATGCTCCGCATGCACATATCACTTCCCAACCATTGAAACACCACTGGAATGGCCAGGGTGTCCTCTTCATGGCACGTCAGGTTTCAGCTCTCTTGTTGATACTGTTTTTGAAATGTCCATGTTCTCCAAGGAGGACGAAAATGAGCTACTAGGACCCAAGAAGATGTTCCTAGTAACTATGAAACTAAATTAAACAAGTAATCAATTCAATTATTTTACAGTTGTATTCCAACACCATAAAAAAAAGAATAGGCCAGCCTTTGTTTCTGTTCCCATGACAGAAGTGCTGCTGAAGTGTGCGATGATCTCTCCCACTCTCTTCATTTGTTTGAAGGTGGCTTTCAGGTGGAGCTGGGACAATCTGCAATCTTCTGATTTACATGTCACACTGATTTAGTATCATAATTTTGATCGATTTAAGCCTCTAACGTTCTGCTGGGTGGTATATGGGACAGCGGTATCTTTTTAAACCAATCTGAGCAGTGAGATCAGGTTGGGTTTTTGTCCTGTCTCTATTTCTCGTTACTTCGTGTTTTATTTTGAAGAGTAACTCTCCCCTTGTTTCAGGTTCCTTCTTCATGTGTCACTGGTCTGATTGTCTTCCCTGATTCCTGATTACTTCCACCTGTTCCCCATTACCTCCATGTTCATATAGTCTGCGTCTCCCTTTGTCTTGTGCCAGAGTGTTCGTCTTTGTGCGTTCACCACGGCCATGCCACAGCCTCGACCCCGGTTGTTATTTGGATTTTGTTCTGGTTCCTCCAAAGAGAGGTTTTTGTTTGTAAGTTCTTTTCATAGTTATTATCCTTTGTTTATGTCATCAGTCTTTTGTGTTTTCCTCCTTTAGTGGAGCGATTATTATTTTTGGTATTTTTTGGAAGAAGTATATCAGAGGCCGTTTTTTCAGAGCCTGCTTTGCTTTCACTGTCTTGGAGTTTTGAACCTGGGCTTTCTTAATAAAAACTGTTATCAAATAAATCTTTGCATCTGCGTCCTGCATAGGAGTTTTATTTAAGTAAATGCTGCAACTAATGTCATTTTCTTCTGATTTCATTGATAAAAACACATTTTTTTTCAAAACACAAATTCAAGCGACCCCAACAATTAATTTTTTAGCCGTGTGCCAACAACAAACCACTTGCAGTGACTCTAAAACTTCAGAGTCTTGGCTTTCAAAAGAGACAAGGATCATGCATGAGCTCCAAAATGTTCACGAACAGCTTTCAATTTACCTTGGATGTGTCCTAAATCCTAAAAAGACTGGAATGATAAAAGGTTAAACTATTTTGCCGGTTGTCTCCACGTGTCTGGTCTCCTTCTTTCAACCACCGACCCCGGACTAGTACTGGATCGTGTCTTAAGGGTTTTTTTTTTTTTTATTTTGAAAAATTGATCAGCAGGTTTTCTACACTTGATTTGTCATGTTTCTTTTTGGCAGATGGAGCCTAAGCAAGAAAATACAATAAAAAAAATACCACGAGTCCTTGAACTACGGGTTTATCTCAACAGGTGATTCATGCGTCAAAGCGGCTTCCCAACGAGGCTGTGACGCCTTCAAAACTGCATAGAAACAAAGCACCCTGGAATACAAGATTAGCTTTTGTAGTAAACCAGTAGAGTAATTTTGTTGTTAGACATTCTCTATGTTTATTTATTTTTTTACAAATATCATCTGTTATAGGCATGGAAAATTGTCTTGACTGAAACTGGTCCATGATGCAAAAAAAAAAAAAAAGGTGGAGACCACTGACATACAAATAGCACTAGTTGGAGGGGTTAAAAAATTGTGGAATCTTATGCTGGATGGCAGTAAAGGAGAAAGTCTCACCTCAGAATAACTGTCAGTGTCTCACAGTGAGCTCTGGCAGTATGTGACAATATATTAACAGGTCAGACAGGTGGTACAGGCTGCAGATCCATGCTTGAGTGGTAGGGGGGCGAGCTTAGATGACGTGTGGAAAAAGATGTATTGCCACATGTTGTAGGATTGTTTATAAAACTCCTTATAAAGCTATTGTAATGAAATCGTGTTTTTCTCAACATACTCTCCATACAAGTTCCACTAAAGTTTAATGGAATGCTGTACATTCATACATATGAGTGTGAATGAATACATGTACTCATGCTTAATAATAATCTTTATTTGTATAGCACTTTTCAAACATTACAAAGTGCGTCATAAAACATTAAAAAATAAATCTGCAATTTTAAAAAAAGGCTGCATTAAATGAAGTTAATAAATAGGAAAGATATAAATGTTTTCTGATATAAAAGTATGTTTTAAATAGAGGTTTAAAAGAGTTCAGAGTGAAATGACCTGATTTCTCGTGAAGATCATTCCACAGCCGTGGCGCCCCAATGGTGAACACCCCGTCACCTTTTGTTTTTAACTGGGACAGACAGTAGACCTCCGCCCGAGGATCTCAAGGTATATGCCAACCAAAAAGGTCAGTGATATAGCCCGGGGCACAGCTATGGAAATCTTTTAAAATAATCAATAAATCAAATGTAAAACATACTGGGAGCCAGTGAAGGTCTGCTAAAACTGGAGGGATGTGATCCCTTTAGCTGAATTTGGTCCATCTGGTGACATGAAATTATTTTAGTGTTTAAACCATAGACGGTATAAAGATGGAGGCAGAACCAAGGTAAGTAGAGCTCCCCCTGGTGGCTGGCTGGTCATAAGCTACACCCCCTCCATGTTACCGGATGGGGCCGAACTTAAACACTAAAATACGCATAAAAAGAAAAAAAATGTTTTCAAGGATGGTTTTTGTCATTTTAGGTAGATAATAAAATGTTGATGTATGTTCAATTGTGAATTTTGAGTACGTTTGATTTTAGTTAGCGACATACCACTATATAAAGCGCTCCACTGAGACCAGTGGGGAAAAAAAGATGAGTAGCCTACACTACATAATCTGTCATTTCTTCGAACCTGGTGAAGATAGAGCAGAGTGTAGTATTAAGTTGAAAGGAGTTGGAGCTGAAGTGTGCGCGGGTCATAGATATCACAATTTTACGTGGCCCCACTCTCAGCCCTGACTGATGAGACTCTGGCTTAAACTCGCAAGATAGCGAGATACAAATGTCTTAGTGTTTGGGCCATTGCAAGTCTTTTTAAAAAACAAAGTGTGCAGGATCTGGGAAATGTTCCTCAGATGGTCAGAACAAGTTTGAAGCCAAGGGTGGAACCTCTTTGGCAGCTGTAGAGATACAATAACAATTTTTTTTTTTTTTTCCATTTCGTCAGACTTTGAGTGCAGGAAGTTGTTTTTCCTCCAGGTATTTATGTCATGTAAGCAGTTGCGTAATGAACTCATTGTTCCCATGTCTGATGTGTTAAAATGTAGATCTGGGTATCGTCTGCATAAAAGTAGAAGGAGACCCCACGACTGGGAATGATGTCTCCCAGAGGCAGCATGTACAAAGGAAATAAAACTGGTCCTAAAACCGACCCCTGACGAACGCCACATTTCATATTTTACGCAGGTGATTTAAAATGATTCACAGAAGCATAAACCCTGTCTAATAAATATGAGGAGTACCAGTCATGACTCCACTGCAGCTTGTTTATTTAAACAGGACCAGAGTATTACCCAGTCCTCCTCCACCTCCTCCTCCTCCTCCTCATTATTATTACACTGCATGGATTTAAGAACACAGTGAGCACTATAAACTCCAAACTATACATCAAAGTTGATGGATTGTTATGCAGGAGGTTGGGTTAGACCTTTTGAGCTGGAATTGGAGCGGAACCGTTTGAATGGGCCCTCGACATCCGCTCCTATCACATGAAGTTGATTAATTTTTACAAACTGCACAGTTCAGTTAAGCGGGGCGTTGTTTTTTAAACTAGGAGAGACATTTTCCATCAACACAAAAATGAAATGGATCTGGAGTAAAAAAAAGAAAATTAAATCTGCAGAATTCTATTGATGCAACGATTTATTTATGTGAGAAAATGGAATAAAATGCATTGGAAAATATTTTATTGAAGAAAACGAAAGACAGTGCGCATGAGGGGGAAACTCTTTCAGTAAATCATCGTCATGAGATCAGCAAAGCACGATGAGCACAACGAATGAAATATCACGTCGCACTTTAAGCTGCACCAATGAATGAATCACTGTGCACGCCGATCATGCATAACATTATGACCACCTTCCTAATATTGTGTAGGTCTCCCTTGTTGCTTCCAAAACTGTTGTGACTCATCAGAGAATGGACATGGGTCTTCTGAGGGTGTCCTGTGGTGTCTGATATGGGATCTTTAGGTCATATGGGTTGAGGGGAGGGGCCTCTGTGCATCATCCCACAGATACTTGATCAGTTTGGAGGCCAGGTCAACACCTTGAGCTGTTGGTGTCATTGCTATGGGGTGGGGGAGCCTGGTCTGGTCTTGGTCTGGTCTAGGTGGGTGCTACATGTCTAAGCAACAAAATGGTCGACGTTGTTCACTTCTCCTGTCAGCGGTCATAATGTTGTGGCTGATCAGAGTATGGATTTGCTGTGTTTAAAAGACGTTTCCTTCACTTTCTTCTCTTCAGGGTTTCCTTTTTTGCTCTTTCTTTATTCTCCTTTTTTCTCAATTTATCTTAAATTCTCTTTTTTTTCCCCTTTTGTTCCCCGCTGTTTTAATTTATTTTCTTCACTTCTTTCAAATCGTTCTTCCTTTCATGTGTTCTCTCTCCCGATTGTTTTGTTTTCCCCTTTCCCGCGCCATGACCTTTATTCTCAACGTTTCTCCTCTTCTGTTTAAATTGTTCTCACTTTAATTTCTTCAGTTTTTTTTCCCTTCACCTTCCTCTCGTTTTATCCTTTTTTTTCTTACTTTTCCTTGTCTGTACTTCTTTTCTTCTCTTCTTATTTCTTGGTCATTTCCTTTTCCTTCCCTTTCTTTTTATTCGGTTTGTCTCGGTCATTTATTGGATTTTATTTTTCATTCTCTTTCTTCTTCCCCTCTTACTTCCTCCTCTGCTCTTGACTCTTTTTGACCCGTTCCTTTTTTCTGATGCTTGTCCCTCTTCTTCACTTCACTTCACTTTCCCCTTCTCTACAATTTGCAGTTTGTCATCTCTTCAATTGGATGCACTGTTTTTTTAAAATTTTTTTTTTAGCCTTGTAGAGCAATTCTACATGCGTCTGTACGTATAGGAGTAATCTGTAGTCTGTGTGTGTGTGTTTCTTTGGTCTCCAGTATTGAGCGCCACCTCAGCTCCTCAATGGCCTTGATGAAATATAAAGCAGGAGTGTTTTCCCCCGAATCAGCATGCTGGTAATTGCATACGACAGAAATGGATTTCCTGTCACTCCTGGGCTTTATGAAGAGGGCTGAGACACTTTTTCTCTTTTTTTTTTTTTTTACCCTCTTACAACATGTGTTTTGGTTTTCAGAATTATGAAAGGTGATAAATTTTATCAGCGGCTTTTATCAGCCGCCAACTCAGACGTGACAGAATCGATGGCGGTTTTAAAATCAGAGGCGGTCCGCGAGGGACTCTGGAACTCGGCTGCCTTCCACTGGGTTTCCACTTTTGTTTGTAGTTGTTTTAGGGCTTTATTTTCAATGTTCTCTAAAGTTTAGTCAGCTGTACTACGTCCAGACGTATAATTCAGCCGAGAGAAACCTTGCTGCCATAATTTATTCCCATTTAAGTAATCACAGTGGAATTGCTGAATTTTTTTTTTTTTTTTTTTTTTTATGAGTGCTTGACTTGGCATTAGAATCTGATGAGAAAAGCATTTATAGAAACACATTAAAAAGTTTCTGGAGAAAAAAAAAGGATCAATATGGTTCCAACAGAACAATTTTTCATTTTCTAAGTCATGAAACAAGATTATATTGGAGCTTTGTTTCGCGTGTTTGTGTAAAGACGAGGATGAGGAAATGAGGCAGAATGTCGCGGGGACGGGGATGTGTGAGTGATCGCCGCTTGCGTGTACGGCATTCTTCCAGCCGGCTAATTTCATGCCGTTCACACACTCAGCCTTGCATGACTGGTCCTTTGGAGGGTCAGTCAGTGAACCGTGGCTTATTGGTGCTTCCCAGAGCAGCTGGGATTCCTCGGATCCTTGGATTGGTGGCTGAAAACCGTCACGGCCTCTGATGTATCTGAATAAGTAACAATACATTACACTGAATTAATTATTTATGAATAATTTAAACTTTCTCATCAATATACTCTGGAATCATCCTCAAATACCCGCCTCAACCCTGGACCAGAGGGAATGTCAATATTAAAGAAAATATGAAATTAAAGAAGATTGTAGTGAAATTAAAGTCCATGTTTTTCGATTTAAATACTATCTTCAATATTATCAATATTCTTTTTTTCTAATGTTTTATAGCTTTTAAATTTTGTTACACTGCATACTTTAGTTACATTAGCCTTTAGCCTCGTTTTCCTGAATCTATAGAGGTACAGGGCTTCACTTTGCAGAGAAAAATGAGGCCACAGTAAATAAACATGTGACGGACACAAAAATAAAACAGCCACAAACTGTTTGGGATTCAGACGGTTAATATGTGGGTTATGAAAATACTGTAGTTTTGATTAACGGTAAGAAATATAATTAAACAAAATATGTCTTTCTGGATTTACTGGGTACATTTTCTGCATTAAACCAAATATAAAAGAGTTGCCTGTATCTAAATTATTGGTCTTCAACAGGAGGTCCGCAACCTCTAGAGGATCCACGGGGGTACTGCAGGAGGGGTCACAGAATTTTTGGTTGATCAGACATTTTTTATTTTTTATTTTTCTTTAAATACACATTGGGGATAAGGGATAGCTTTATATTGAATAATAATGAATATTTATATATACAGCTATTTTATAATAACTGTAGTTTAATATAGAACACATATAGTAGGTAGAGGGTTCCTACTTAATCTCTCCATCACTTTGAGTGTCCTTGGCCTTAAAAATGTTGCAGACCCCTGATCTAAATGTTATGGGCAGAAATAATCCCAGGGGTGATTAAGTGGTGTTTCCTCAACAGTAGCTTAACACATAAATACCATTTCTTCACAAATGGTCTCGGCGTAGGCCCTGCGCCAATTATAGTCCAGCAAACATCTGCCAGGCCTACTTTCCCTTAAGAAACATTGTCGCTGGGTAGCGCGTCCTTCATCTAGCACAACAAATTCCTGTTGCCGCGGTTCTCAGCTCTCTTGATATGGTAATTTTAATTTTCAGGAACGCACACAGTTTTCTAATCAGTCAACAAACTAAGCTTTTTGCTGCGTGTGAGGACGCTTTATCTCGCAGTGGGCTGATGTTTGCCGTTCAGGGGTATACTGATATTTATCACCGCTTCAAGCTATCAAAATAAGTGAGCGGAAACTCAATTTGACCCCGGGTGCGACCCTGAATCTACGCAGGAGTGGACATGAAGGTGCTGCGGCGCGTCCGTAAAAGCCGCTTTTAAAGGCGGCTGCAGCGTTAATAAAAGGGGAGAAGTTCTAAGCGCTGCCGGTCTCATTAAGAGTGGAACATCAAACGGTTCGCTGGGAGATAATCCCAGCCACTTCTCTGCGCCCGGGCTTTCAGCCGTAATCAAAGAATACAGGTAAAATGCGGAATGAGTTAATCCTGCAGATTAGTGGGAGTGAATAAAAATGAAGGAAGAGGACGCTAACGGGAGGAGGAAGAAAAACAAAACGGTGGCGAGAGTTTCCAGCCGTCTCCTGTCACACACACATGCCCAGATCGATAGCACAAAAATCCATCTCCCAATGCAGATCGATGCAGTACTTACTTGGTACCTGTAGCTATCGATTGCATAATGTATTAATGCAGTTGCAGAGATCTCAGAAAAGCACTTTCTGTGCTTAAACAGCTTTATGCTTCTTCTGGAGGACAAATCCAGGTGACCCCAGAGCACCAGCTTCCTCATTATCAACACTGCAGAGATACAGTCAGTCAGTGCACTAACACTGCAGCCGGCATGTGTCCTAAAGACAAGTTCTAACAGAATGGGTGCCAATTTATTTCATTGGGGACGCCCCAAAACTGTATTTTGCACATTTTGCCACTTTACCTTAATACGTTGAAACAAGAAACGGCAAAGTAATAAAAAACTGACCATCACACAATCAATTTTTCAACCGAAACGAAATTAATGAGCAACTCCTAATGTTTTGTTTTTGAGAAAATTGCACAGTCGATGGATTGGATATTAAGGAATGATGTTCAATTTGCATTATATTAAGAAATATATATACGCACATGGTGGATTAACAGGGGAATGATTTAGGGGCTGCATATTTTCTTCTGCCAGAGAAATGAACAATCGTATAGGAACGCATAAAACAGTTTATCATTAGAAGAACATAAGGCAGGTGCATTTTCCGGTTGGCTGCTGTCAGGCTTATGCTGAAAGGAGCCTGGAGATAGCCTAAAGCTATGAAGTCATTTAAATTTCCATTCTCACAGTCACATCATAGAAGTTCTCCGCTAAATACCCCGCAGCAGAACCACTTTTCACACATTTTGCGCTTAAGAGAGGGATTACTTACTGCGATGTATCAAATTCGCCACTTTGGGAACAGTGAAATTAACTTCTCAGCTGTGAAATGTTATTCCATGCTACACTGTTTGGACATTTATTTCATTAGAACGTCCTAAAGCGGCGCTTTCCACTGTTTCAACGGGTAAAAACCTGCAGCAACGTGCTGGTGACTCGTTACGAGCCGGTATCCTCCAGTATCCTCCGCACCAGCTGACATAACATGATGAGATTCACTGTGTGAAACCGCACGACGACTGATATTGAACAGATCGGATCAGCCCTTTTAGACAGTTACAAGATGAATCTAATGGAGGTTATCTCACCGTCTGCGTTGGCATTGATTGATCACCTCTGGATTACGTCCCCTGACATCACTTTTTTCATTTTGCATTTTGCTTGCGTTTTGTAGTTTTGTTGAATTTAAAGAAAGGGCAACGTACCCTCAGCCCTAACCATAAACTCATATCGTCATTAACCATTTAGCTTGTATATATCCTGCTGTAATTGCTGTAGTTTCTATCAACCACCTTTGCACATTCTCCCTGTGTCTGCGTGGGTTTCCTCCCACCTCCAAAGACACGCTCGTTAGACTAATTGGTGATACTAAATTGACCCTAGGTGTGAGTGCAAATGGTTGTTTGTCTATGTCTTGGCCCTGCGATAGACCAGAGACCTGTCCAGGGTGGACCCCGCCTCTCGCCTGATGATCGCTGGGATATAGACTCCAGCAACCCCCCGCGACCCTAGAGAGGAAAAGCGGTAGAAGAAGAGGAGATGAGATGAGATATATACTTGGTCATATTTTTCTGCCCTTACTATTTGTGCAAACATCTTGCAAGTTGAACTCAGTGAAACAAATAAAAAGGTAAAAATGAACCACGACTGTAATGTATTTTATGGCCAAAGGTTGGTCTTCCACCACTCCGTTGGGAACTGATTATGACCCCTCAAAGATCTGGGGCAGGCTTTTCATGGACAAAAGAGAAACAGCAAAGTAGTCTTACATTGTTTGTAGAAGTTAAAAATATACGACATTATACACGTGACAAAATGTGTCTGAAGTGACTCCTATCTATACTTAACTGCATATTGTTACAATAACACCTCAAATTATAAAATGCTCCATTTATTTCCTCCGTGCACTAAACTTCGACAACATTTAAAACAAATATGCCGTGCTGAAAGAATGTGACTGATTCAGATAACGATCATAATAACTTTTACCAGAGATGAAAGACTTCAAAACCCATCAAAGTTTTGGGAAAGGATAGAGATTTAAAATAAAACTTGCAAAGGCAAATAATTTGCATGTTAATTCTACATGACTTAGAATCAGTGTCATAGGGACGGGGGTACTGCATATAGGAAGCAATGTGATTCTTGGGTGTTTGTATGAGCCATGATCACATGGTGAACCAAGTCAGTGCTTGCGGAGAAAATGGAGTGGAATAAGGCCAAAGTCACAGTAGAGACATTTACGTGACGGATCCAGTATCTGGGAGCATTTACTCAATCAGTGCAGGATAGAACGATTAGTGTCCAAATGTGCTCATTGATCTCGCGCCAAAAAAACAAATACTCCACCAGGCTAGGATTTTTAGTCAATTGGATGGAACACCTACTGCTTTGGCTGGATATTCTGCAGCGTTTACACTATATATAAGCCAGAATATTATGACTCTCTGTCTAACGCTGTTTTTCTGCAAACTGTGAAGGTCAGACCTTTGAAGGTGCCCCGAGTATCAAGCACAAAGTTGAAGCCTAAGCATTGGGGGATTTCAGCACCGGAAATGCCTGAAGATGCTTTCAGACAGTTACCTGCCTCCATTATTTTCAAAGCATTGGCAATAATAGGCGGGAGATAGAACACTTTTGACAATCAACGACAACCCGCCATGTAACCACGACAACTGCAGTAAGAATAGCAACGGCAGTAATGGAAATGACACATGTGTCTGTACAGGCATGAGGGTTCCCTGAGTGATTCATCTCTGCACCAGCATAAAGTTTAATGCTCTGGACGGAAATGCTGTTTTAGCTTGATAACGTGGTCTGTGCCCAGAAAGACGTGTATTTATGATATTTGTTTGCAAATTAGTTAGTCACCACAGGAATCCATAATGAGTACAACCTGTAACACATTCCTGTCACTGAATACTTGTGTCTCTTTACCGACAGCTCAATCTTCGCATTTCCTCTGGAGACTACGGATGCAACGGTGCGTCCGAATCACGTGACCTATTTCAGACAACGTAGCGTCAATGAATCTCCGTTTCAACTTATATACCAGTTTTAAATTGAGTTGATTGGTGAAGTAAAATTAGGCTTATTATAAATAATTTACACCACACTTTTCCCTGAATATTGCCGTCATGTTGGTGCACGGGAGAAACGGTGAAAATCAAAATGCTAGCAAGCAGAGATCGTTGGCCAGCTTCAATGCACAAAAGAAAAAAAATCCCATCAACCAATCAGAACATTATGTGTCAGTGGTTGCTAAGGAAGAGGGAAAATCTGTGGGAGTGACGCTATATTCAGTTTATGTTGTGACTGCAGCCAAAGAGAAAGAAGCCAGAGATTTGAGAATTTTAGATATTATTACTTATTGTTACACCTAATAGTTTTGTAAATTATTGTTAATAGTTGTAAAAAATGTGTGATGCATTTCCTGCATTTTAATGGAAATGGTTATGAATAGGTTTCTTGTTTGCTAAATTTGCACATAAGCTTCTGAAATTTAGACTTTAGATTTACATTCTAAGGTATAAAAATGGTTCGTTTGTGGTTTTCATAGTGAAAAGTCAAACTCAGATTTTATGGTTTTAGTCTGGTTTTAGGTCCAATTTGTTAATACAGATTATCCAAATGAAAAAGTAATTTCTTAATATCCAAAGTGAAAAGACACAGATGAGGTTGTTCTGAAAAGATGATACCAAGACAAGAAAACTATTCTTAAGATGAAATATAAAGGCAAAACCAAAAGTAATCAAAAACGGCCAATTATACTCTGGACTCCAGAGGGTCAGACCATGAAACGCTGTGAAGGTGTTGGCTGTTAAGATGTTGACTTAAGATTCTTCTCATATCAGACGGGTTTCTCCTCTTGTTGAGTTCCTTGCGCAGCCACAGTAATAGTCAGACCCACAGTTACCTTGCTCTGTTTTTAAAATTTTCTTCATGTCAACCAGATAAATACTTTCATATCCAGCAAAATGCGTTCAGCACATTTGCAAACAGAAATAAAATGTCAGTCACAACTTACAGCTTGTTACTTAAG
Source organism: Mugil cephalus (assembly GCF_022458985.1). Classification (NCBI taxonomy): domain Eukaryota; kingdom Metazoa; phylum Chordata; class Actinopteri; order Mugiliformes; family Mugilidae; genus Mugil; species Mugil cephalus. The sequence goes on along the minus strand of NC_061780.1, from coordinate 23,934,753 downwards.
GCTTGTGCACAAGTGTCAAAAAACAGCCTCATAATATCAATTGCTGCGTTTCCATTTCCCCTAGAAACACGCAAAACCTAAATATCACAATAAAAACCTGGTAATGGAAACACCTACATTTCAAGAAACCTCTCAAATATCTAAAGCTAAAACACTTTTATACTCTCATGAGGTGTTTTTTCCTATGTAGCGACGTAGCTGGACTGTGTGAAGGACATCCCGGTCTTTTTGTCTACTTTTTTTTTTGGGTTGAACAACATTCTACCTCAGTGTGTTACTGGACTTGAAGTGCACAAGGGAACCAGATTCTTAGTGCAGGATTCAGTATAGTCCTCCTGAACCTGAAGGATGAGGCCCTTCACCTTTTGAGGACAACAACGTCCGCATTTTAGTCAGAAAAGACGGATTCTTTGACAGAACAGTAAAGAACACCAACTATCATCAGTTGGAAACCCCCCAGTCTGATCAGGGGAGGTGGATTCAGATACAAAAGAGACTGGAGTCTCTGAAGAGTACTCTTCCATGGAATATGAAACCACCATAAAAAATATACAGTATTAATCAGTATTTATAAGGGGAGTTATAATTTAAAAAGAAAAAATAACTTTAACATTCAATTAATTTGTACAACCAGGAAAAGTTTTGTGTTTCTGTCAGTGGTGTGAGATTATGGAACAGGGTCAACACAGAGTTAAAGCAACGTACAAACCTGAAACAATTTAAAATGAGGTACAAAGACATTATTTTCAGGAGGTACAGAGATGAGTCAGGTGTCGGCTAGCACTAAGTCTTATGAGGATATTGCATTTACTTTTATTGATAATGGCTCTTCTTTTTTAGGTTTACGTACTGTGCGTATGTGAAGGTGTATGTTTATATCATGCATGTATTATGAGTACATGTGTGTATGTATATACATGTATATTTGTATATGTGTTGTTATACTGTATGTGTGTGTATATGAATATGTATTTTACATTATTGTATAATGAGAATATGTAAATTAGATTTATGTTTATTCAGTTTAATGTATGAAACAAATTCTATTTATTTATAAGTATCAAGCATCGCATCAAGCGTCTAGACATATTTAGATTAGGAGAAGGCGTGGGAGTTTATAAGTTATACTGCTTCCCACTCCTTTTCAGATATGTATTATAGCCCATACATTATGCTTAAATTGTCATATTTTATATTATAATTTTTTTGTCTTCATATTCAAAATAAACTTCAACTTCTTTCTTCTGCAGAAAGAAAATAGGATGAAAACATTCCTCCAAGTACAGGTAAGTATCTAGTCATTACAGACATTTTTATCCACAGAATAAAAACCCCAACTCTCCACCCGTCATTTAGAAATGAAGACGACTTGGATAAAACGTCTTCAAGGAACTCCACCAGTCCAGTTGCCCTTGTTTCAGCTTTGTTTTTCTGTATATATCATGCCCTGGATGACTGAGAACCTTCAAACCCGCAAAAATGTGGAAATTAATAAAAAAGCACTACACAAACCAAACGAGAATGTCTGGCAAACCAGGATCAAGGTGACGTCAAGGAAGGTACAGATCATGTGTGCAGGTCGTAGCTCGGCTACAGAAACCAGTTGCAGTTAAGACTTAAGGAAGCTGCACTAATGCAACATGTCTTCCAAGCCATGACCATGTGAGTGAGTCTCCCAGATGAGTGTGAGATTAGTTGAACAGTTGGCACGTGCCTTTGTAGATCTCTCATACTGACTATTTATTTTTATTTTTTCAGTTGTTTTGTCATATTGTTCTAATCTAATGTTTCTCCCTGGGGTTGATATATGTGCATCCTGCAGCCAGAGGGGCTCTGTCATACCTCTTCTTAGTTGCCATACCAGTTTAACCCAGTTTTTACCAACAAAGGCGACACTTTAATTGATGCAAATGAGCTTACTGTTTCTGTAATTTTTTTTTTTAATTCCACATAGCACACAGTGAGGAAATGTTTTTCAGAGTTGTGTAATATCAAAGCATCACGGTGTCACTCCAGTTCACTGAAAAGTCTGATTCTGAGCAAATGTTTTTACCAGATCGTCAGACTGTGCGCTGGATGACACGGCAGCTGGAATCAAACGTTTTCTGCGCTCTATAGCTGCAGGGGGGGCTGTATCTAACTGGGCGTAGGAGCTCTTGCGCTGTTTGGATGTGTGTGTGTTCGTCAGCATGTACACAGGCTACTATTTATCAGCGTGTGTGTGTGTTCTAGTGAATGTGGGTCATTTTCCAGCATGTTATCCCTGAGTGAGCAGTATGTACCTCCAGGCGTTCTGACTTGAACACATGAAGCAAATATTTGGTGACCCCAGCTGGAGGAAGTGGCAGGGGCGGGGGTGGAGGTTGAAGTATGACCCATGTTGGATTTTCTAGGAGAAAATATCAAATGGGGCACAGCCTGGAGTCGGCTGACTGACAAACTTAGCATATGTCAAAGGAAGGGGGGGTGGAGGGGTGGGGGATAAACAACCTCGACTCTAAGCAACCTCCATCCACACCAGATATAGACCCCTTCATGGCCTACGTCACTGTAACGTCACAGTGTTACCTGGAGGCAAAACAGGAGGAAGCTTGAGGCAAACACTGTCACTGTCACTGTCAACTGCAAAAATGACATCTTACCTTATTTTTGGGGGGCAAAACTGAAAAAACAAAAACAGTAACTTGAACTGTTATCACATACTAACAACTGCCACTCGATAACATTATGTGTTAGATTAAATTGTGACTGAAATAACGTTAATCATTATTTGGAGGATTCTTGAAATATGCTAATGTTAATGCTAACCACGAGCTAACACAAAGTTAATTTGTTTCAGTCCGAGCATTTACTACATCTCATTTCGCAAAGGAGGTTGAAGAGGCTTCACTTGATAAAGACAGACCAGACTTCGTCCCCTCTGTGTCGTCCATCCAGTTGGTGTCATGGTGTAGTGGTCGGTGAATATAGTCCCATCAGTCAGAGTCAACTTTTTGAAATAACACTCACGGTTTCGCAGAGTCAGTGTATTAGTATATTCTCTAAAATATATGTTTTCCTTGTCCATTCTTCCCAAAACAGTTTGTTGAAATATGCTAACCAGCGTTTACAAGCTACAGTCTTTGAGATGTTTTGCCTCCAGCTAAGCCCCGCCCCTCAAAAAACATCACACTGTTTACAAGCTGTGAAGGGGTCTATAACTTACTTTATTTGCTTTTAGCCGCCTCCTGCGGTAAACAAGTTCAAGTAAACCACGGGTTTCAACCTGGAAAATCTCACATCTCTTTTGTGTCGGGTGGGGTGGGGGGGGGGGCATCCTAATTCATAAACATACCTATAACAACCACCTGCATCTCTGTGTGGTGTGGAGGCTGAAGATTGTAAGGAGATTGGTGAAGATAGTGGTGAGGAAGCATTCAGTGCGAGACAACCACGTTCAGGTAACAGCTTTTCCCGTCCAACTTCTGCCTCTTAATGGACGTTACACTCGAGTCTTTCCTTCCTCAGTATGAATCACCAGACTCGTCGATTCCCCACTTGACCACTTGAACATCCTGACCTCTGTAGTCTGGAAATGTGCTCCTCTCTATTTCAGACCTGTTCAATTACTTCTAACTTTATATGAACGAAATTTTCCACTACTGTCAACTCCACAGGTCCTTTTTGCTGTTGCGCTTTATAGTGTGCTGCTTGTTGTATTCTGCACACTGGTTTAAGAACTGTTACTGTCACTTTACAATTTACAGACCACCAGCACTATTAGTAGTATTACAGTGTGCTTTATTTGCATGTCTGTCAATACTACATGTCACTCTTGCACTACTCTGTGTGTTATTCTGAATGTGCATGCTGCTAAAATAACTGAATCCCGTCCCTTCTCAATTTAGATTATTATTATTTTCTTGTCTTTTTGGAATTGTTTTATATTGTTGTTGGAAACTGATGCAACTTGTACTTAGTTTTATGTGTTGATGGTTTGAGAATAGTAAAGATTAGATCAAAATCAAAGATGTCTTGTGAGGTTTATGCTCAGCACAACCACTTGCATTCATTCATTCATTCATTCATTCATTCATTTTTTATCCCGTCTTTCATTGGGCCAGAGGCCGGGTGCAGCCTGGACAGGTCTCCAGCTAACACAGAGAGACAGACAAGCATTCACACTCACACCCACGGCCAATTTAAAATCAAGCTCAATTAAGCTGGGTTTGAATCCCAGTCGGTCGTCAGGTTCAAACCTTCTTGCTGCGAGGTTTCAGTGCTAACCAGCAACTCGAAAACAGTCCAAAAAATAAAAAAGTTAGGCTAGAAACTTCCTTCAATCATTGAAACGTCTCTCCACATGTTGAACCTTAAACCTAAAATTAGCTGGAGGGATACTGTAACTTTGGCCATTGCTGCCAAACAAGGCTCCATCAAGACTTTGAAATGAGACCAAAATCCTTTCTGTCCCCACGGACTTTCAAAGAACCTTGAAAAATGATCGTCTATTCACTGCTGGTGTTGCGGTATCTGGACTAGACACTGATGAAAAAAAAAGAAAAGAAAAAGTAAAAAGAAATAATCCAAAGAGATAAAGCTCAAGGATATAAACAACCCACCTAATGTGACACAGCAGGCATTGGGAGAAAGATTGTCAGTGAGGCAATACCAGTTAAAAAAAATAAAATAAAATAAAAAAAACAGAGAGGCTGCATTGGAAATGGAGATCAGAGACTTATTTGGGCATCCCATCACATCAATTCATTTTTCAAAGACTGTATATTCTCATAGATCATCAAGGCCCAGGTGCTACAAAAAGACCCTGATTCATTGTGAGCCTACAGGTTTGTAATAATTTCAATAAATGTAACTTTTCGACTATGGGAAAGTGACATTTGTTAATTTTCTTACTTTCAAAAACACCACAATAAACTGATCCTAGGAATAAGTTTCCCACGATTCTGTCCCCTGGAGATAGACACCGACTTATTCTCCTATTTCCATCTGACTGCATTAAAAATACAGCGTCCATTTTTTTTTTTCTCTTCTAACTTGTGTGTGTCTGTTTGTGTAGTAACACTTTATTTCCACATTCACATTTTCAGTGTGAGTCAATGGGGTGAAAGCTACAGACAGAAAACAAAGGAGTTTGTTGTGATATGTGGCGAGGACCCAAATGTCGACACAGTGGGAGGCAGGAGCAGGAAAACAAAAGAACTTTAATGAAAAGTTAGACTCTGGAACAAACAGTGTGAGGCAGGAAAAAGAAAGAAGTTAGACGAAACTCAGAAAGCGGCAATCAAGACAAACACGGGGAGACAACAACAACAACAAGAAGCACATAACTAAACAGGGGACTTAACTCCACAGATGACTTCACAAAGACACAAAGAGAAAGACGGGACACAAACCGATCAGCCATATCATTATGACCAGCGACAGGACAAGTAAATAACATTGATCATCTGGCGACAATTCAATTTTCTGCTGGGAAACTTCAAAAAATTCATGTGAACGTTACATATAATGACATATAGCACCCACCTAGACCAGACCCCCCTACCCCATAGCAATGACACTCGTTGATGGCAGCGGCCAACCACAGCAGAACACAAAAACTATTTAGGAACAATTAAAAAAAACAAAAAACATGAAGAACAACACAAACTGTTGACCTGGACTCCAAATTAAGTAGATTCCAAACTGATCACGTATCTGTGGGATCCTCTCCTCAACCCATAGGACCCAAAGGTCCCCCCAACATCATAACATCAATCTGATTCTAGATACCACAGGACACCCTCAGAAGGCCCATGTCCATTCACAACAGTTTTGGAAAGTGGTCATAATGTTATGCCTGATCACACAAGGGCTTAGGGGTAAACGAGACACATGTGAGACTAACAAGAGAGGAACATACAGACAAAAGACACAAGGCAAGACAGATTGTCACGTTGGTGTTTCCACAAGTCCACATAAAAATGCAGAACAAAGACGAGTCACATGCCTTATCTTGAGTCCCAGCCTTTAAAGGAGCCAACGCATTTCAATCAAAATCACCTTTATATGGTGCACGATTATGTCTAAACTAATTTATTAACCAAATGATCAAAGGGGATATGCAAGGAGCTTTGTCGTGGTCCAGAATAGAAACGCTAAATACATTTTTTGTGTCTCAAAAGGTAATGGTTGCATTTACATGCCAATGTTTTTAAAACCAACGCCTGCCAATGCATTAATCCTCATTCTTGGATCGCGACACCATTTTGACTTGTTGCTTGAAACGCACACAAAAATAATCACACGGTGTAGCGCAGGAGAAAATTGACACGCACACACTGAGGAGAAAACCTCTTGTTCCATTTTCTATTTTTCTTAAATTGCCCGTAAAAAGACGATTGCCATTAAATCTGCTGAGCGCGTTCATTTGCTCGGGAGCTAAAAAACGATGACCCCGTAATCTCCGCACTGCGAGGCATGTGTCTCCCCCAACTTGTAAAGGTCTTAAAATATTTACTCGCCGCTCTCTCTGCCCACGTTTCCACATTACAGGAGGGATGAAATGGAAACGGTGGCGTCTGTGGAGGAAAATTGAGCTCTCTGCTTTAAGCTTTTTAACATATCCAGTGTGCTTCATTGTGGTGTCAACAGTTTATGTGGGTGCAGGATAACGCCGCGTGAAAAGTATCGAGGCAGATAATGGAGAGAGGCGGCTTCCAACCAATTTCTAAAACATTTTCCTTTTCCCCGAACTTTAAATAACATCGCGGCAAATATCTTGTGCTTTTATCTTGGCTGATGCTATCACGTTGATGGAATTATTAACCTCTGCAGTCACCTATTAACCTCCTTCACCCCCACCCCATTCTATACATTGTACATGTAGCATGTAGGAGGAAGCAAGCAACATTTGCAGCCGTATTAATGTATAGACTTCCTTTGGTGCATGACTGCAGATATGCACATGCATACGCTGGCACAATCACATTACTCGCCATACGCTCCATAAGCCGACACATATTCACATCCTCTGACGCCCCTTTCTTCCTTCTCTCAGCAGAAAAAAAATAAAAAAATAAAAAAAAAAATGGCCGGGGGATGAGATGCAAGCGGCGATGATTTCTCTGGCTCGGATGGTTCCAGCCTCCCCCGCGCAGTTAACACCCCAGCCACAGCGAAACTGGACCGGGGCCAGCTCCCAGCTCAGCACGCTGGGACGGACTCGGCAAAACCCCCGAATTCATCCAAGCGGCCGAGGATCGATGCATCACTTTAAAATAAAGCCTTGTGCAAAAGTCGGCCTTTTAAAAATAGCACCGCGCGACGCGTGATTAAAGATGCGTCTAATAGACGAGGGTTATTAGGGTTTGTGAAAGGTTCGGACGTTTCCGCAGTGAATTGAACAGCGACAAAAGCGAATTTGTGAATAGCTGCTGGAGCGGCGTCACGAAGAAGTCCTCACAATGAACGAGGCTCTGTTTTCCTGACTCCATTAGATAAAGGCAGCTAAAAAGGTCACGCTCAAATTGGGGTTTAATGTCCCTGACAGTGTCATCCAGCATGAGCCGCGCAAAGCTAAATGACACGGGGTTGTGTCCAAAGATGAGATAACAGCGGGAGTTCATGCAAAATAAACATTTTAGCTAAAACAGCAACAGAAAGAGAAAAAACAAAAACACGTACTTGTGTACATGGAGAAGTCACATAGTGGCGTTTCTCTGTATAACATTCTCATGCATTTATTAAATCCCACAGGAGCCCTGTCAGATTTGACCAGGGGGCAGATCTCAGATGACAAGAGCCAGCCAACCCTGAGAGCCACACTGTGTTCAGGTAAGCTAAGCTTTCAGTGCCTTTCTGCAGAAAAAAAAAGAAAAAAGAATTATATATACTGTATAGAAAATGGCTAGTGGGAGGTGGGTGTATAGTCAGTGGCCTTATTAAATATTTAATTACACATTTAGAGTCTTTTGGCCACGTGCTGAATTAGTCATGTCTGATAATGGCGTGCGGCGCAGATGACAGGGTTGTGCAGCCCCCAGAGCCCTGCAGCTCAACCTGCTCGTCCACATTACCGGACAGAAAAGAGAAGTCCAGCGTGTTCGTTTTCATTATAGAAAATGAGAGGAACTGGACCACAAGAAGGCCGACGTTCGACAGCGGCCGTCTTTAAACGAAATGCACTTGTTTGGTTTAACCAGGTCACAAAAGAAAATCTATATCAATTTCATCTCCGCGTGTTCGGTACAAAGATAGCTCCGGGATGTGTTCAGTCTGTCGGAGCCTTGCAATGAAACCTGGAAGTGGAGAGGACAGTAACTCTTGCTTGGATGTGAGCTAAGAGTACGCTGTGCAAGAACTGAAAATATGCAAGCTTAATGGTATCATGCTATCAAGAAAAAGTCACCGGCTCATCAGGGAGTTTCATCGTCCGCTGAGAGTTCACACCGGAATAAGCAGCCCGGTAACATTCATATTAGAATATTTCTCGTTGCACAATTTACATACAATTCCTTTTGTTCGGTGTAATTCATACAGGGAAGGGTGAAGGGTTTGGAGACTGAAATCCTTTGAGGTTGAGGTCCATGCTTGCAACGTTCTAATGCACAGGCGTCAAACATACGGCCCGCGGACCAAAAGCGGACCCACCAGAGGGTCTAACTTGGCCCGCAGCATGAATTCGCAATGTGTGAAAATTACATAGAAGACAGCAGTTTTTCAGTGAAAATAACTGATATTCCTAGTTTGTCCATTGTTTTAGAAAGAGAAGTGGACGGAACACAACACTGAGACCCAGCACTAGCTAACCCGCTAACAGCACGCACCAATGTGCCCGAATTGCACATATTTTTCATAAGAATTTTCATTTATTGTTGAAGGACGGATCATTAAAGGAAATAATTCTCCTAATTTACTTCTAATGTTCTTCTTCTGCTCTAAAACAAATGGAAAAAGTCTGGAGTCATTACTTACAGGTTATTATTCTGTTATCTCTCCAGTACACTTGAGGTGAAATTGGGCCGTATGTGACCCCCAGATTAAAATGATCAGACACCTCTGTCCTAATGCCGCTCGTCTGCATTGGTCGAATAAATGTCTGCGTATTTGCAGAGCATGTAGGAATAGTTCTGGCGTATTTCAACCTTGGCATACCTCCCGGTAATACGTCTACAGCGGCGCTATGAGTCATGCTAACTTCTCTCCCTCTGTTGTAGAGATTCAGGGAGCCACGCAGAGCAACATGCGAAGGGCGTATTTTGGAGGACGAGCTCCCTGAAAGCTTTCCAAAAAAAACTATACGACGGTTGAGTGTTTTTTTTTTTGAGCTTGACTGAAAGTGTACACAGCAATTAGCCACCTGGAACAGCTTACTGAAAAGAGACGAGACTCAGAGGATAGACGCCAGAAGCAAGAGGACAACAGTACAGTGTCCCAAGACGTAACATATCTCAGGAAAGTACGAGGAGCAACAGTAGAGAATGTTATTGCAGGATCTGGGAAACCTCCACCAGTTCATGGGTGCGTCTGATCTCTAATCTGTTTAGTTTACTCCATATACACCAAATAAAATCTATCACAGCTGTTAAAAAGTCAACGTATGTGCCAGATATCTCATTTGCGATGTTAACCTATGGGAAAGCAGCTGCTCTGCGTCTCTTCAGTTATTTATTTTACAGGCATGGAAGCTGTTAAGCCCCATTCAAAGATGTGGCAATGTCAAATTTAGCAGAAAAAAAAGAGAAACATTTGGGATTTTCTCTTTCAAATGTTTATTTCCAAGGGATACTATCATGATAATAGAACCAAACCCACACATTTAGGCTACTATATATGTGTGTGGAGGCATGTGATTGTTTTTTTTACAGTTGCCCTATTGGTTCATTTGCATGGGTGCATGTACATGATTGGTTGTTTCCGTTTAAAATGACTTCATACATTATTAAAGTTGTCCTTTGCAGTGTGTTTCTTGATGGCCCCTTGACTACAGTTTCTTTTCCTGGTCCATGCACTGTGGTAGCAGATGAAGTCACACAAGAAATCTAACTTTTTCAACAACTCCTGGCCAAAAATTGCAGTTCCCCATAGGCACCTGCTCTACATTTCCCATTTTATGTATTGACCAGTAGATAGGCAGAGCCACTAACTACACTGAGCTTTAATTCGTTTCATTCATTCATTTTCTGTAGCCGCTTGGCCTCTGGAGGGTCATGGGGTCGACCGGAGCCTATCCCAGGTGTCATTGGGCGACAGCATAGACTGTATATGGTCCCACTTCCTTGCATTGCTTTGCACTGATGCTTATTTTTCCCACTCACATTTTTGTTTCATTAAGCTCTGCTCTACCTCCACCAGATATAAGGAAATGTTGGATTATACAACGTACAGTACAGACACAGAGAGAACATGCAAACTCCATACAGAAAGTCGTCCCAAAAAAACCAAAAACTTCTTGCTGTGAGGCATCAGTGCTAACCACCACACACTGTGCTGCTGCGGAGGTTTCATCCATCTGCATGTACTCCCCACGGTGTCATGGGTGTGCATTTGAAGCTTTTGGTTGGATGCGCGATGATAACACGAAACACGACTTGGCAGGTTACTCATGCGCCGTTGGACGCTCCAACTTGAACAGAGAGAGCTATCTGCAGCCTCGCACACATAAACAAACTAACGTGTAATGGACAGATATGAAGACTGATTAGAGCAGAGAGCGAAAGCCCTCGGATGGTGATCTGTAATGCAGTCGGTTAAATGGTCACTCCAGGCAGATCCTTTAAGTGGTTAGATTCAGTCAGACTCCAAAACAAATATTTCAGAATCAGTCATCTGAAAATTCTGCTCTTGTGGAACGCTGCATACAAGGCGCTCACTCTCATGTACATGGACCAGCCACAACACGGGACCTGGCATTCATTTGTGTGGATGTTACTTAGACTCCTACACCATCAGGATGCAGCCTGACACAGACACACACACACAAAAACTTAAAAAAAAAAAACATAAAGAACAGCACAAGGTGGCCTCCAGATTCACTTACATCCCACTTATCTGTGGGATGATCCATAGAGGCCCCTCCTCTCAACGCACAGGACCCAAAGACCCCCACTACTACTAATGACATTGTGTTTCCAGACACTACAGGACACCCTCAAAAGACTCTTGAAAATTCTCTAATCCGTCACAACTGTTTTGGAGGCACAGACGGAGGTGGTCATAATGTTATGCCTGTATCGGTGTAGATGCATTGAATCAGATAAGTGGAAAATACACCAGGTTGGGGAAAAAAAAGAAAATCTATCGATTCACCTCGTTGAGTATTTTATGCAACACCGATCATATCCATCGGGTGGCGCTGCTGTTCAGAAAGTTGGTGACAAACCCGGAAGTGACTGACTCGGCGTTGCTGCCATGCTGCCCAGCTCACTCTTTCAAAACTTTCAAGGCCTTGAGGAGGTGAGGAAGTAATATTTTAGTCGAAGATATTAATTAAAATGTATCCGTGACCCTTCAGAAAACGTGAGTGACCGCTCGGTTGAGTTGCAAGCGTGAGCAGTCAGTTTAGCTCAAGTCGCTAATTTCGCATTTTGTAGTTCTTTTGACCGTCTCTTTAAAACATACAAAGAGTCGTTTACAGAACGTTCTTTCTTTTTTAATTTTATTTATTTATTTTTTGCTAAAGTTTCACACAGAAGCTTTGCCCGCTTTGCATTGAGACGGTGCCGGCAACGGAGCTGTTATAGTGGCGAGCATAGCAGTGGACAGGGGTTCGATTCCCGGTCAGCACAACGGTGTTTACCGACTTTCTTATGCGACAAAGAAAAGTATAGATCACACACACAAATACACAAAATAGATGGATAAAGAATGAAAGTCAGAGTTAACAAGATACAAGATCCATACCTACAAATAGATCCTGAAATAAGTTGAGTAAATGTCAGACCTGAGTGAATGTCATTGGGCCCTGTTGACTTTAAGCAAAAATTTGCATGTTTTACCCTTGCTGATGTTCCACTTTAATTGTGAATATTCCTTATCAAAAACAGTGAGGTCATGAAATCATGTCACGTGAACATGGAGCTTGCTGTCAATTAAAGCAGAATTACGGCTTAATTTCCTCTGCGAAAATACGACGCCAGGAAACATTGATATCTCAGCTTTTTGTGCGCCTTAAAGTGATGCTGAATAGCTGTTTCCATTCATGCCAAGCATTAATGAATTCCTGGAAACTTAGCAATCGTTAATTCCTCCGCACATCAGCGCGAGGCATTAGGTGATGGGGTGTTTCGTTTTAAACGCTCTTTTATTAGTTCAGCTGCTAACACAGCTGCTTTTCCCTCATACTCATCCCCGTGCTCTTGGACTGTACATAATTCCACCACAAAGGGCCTCAGAAAAAAATGCACTCTCAGCCTCCCGTAGATGCAATTCATGACGAGGCTGCAGAAGACTTTGATTGTGCCAGGGACTGGATTGCTTCATGGCTGCGGCAGAAAGAGGATTTGTTGGCAGGCGTTTCGGGAAACACAGTGGTAGTATTCTGCGGCTTGGAAGAGGAAATTACCCGAAATATGTTTGCAAGCATGATCAGACACAACAATGGTGAAGAAAGGGTTTAGAAACAGCAGCGTTTCATTCATGCGGCTCAAGTCCAACGTGAAACATTCTCCCTTTTAACAGCTCGCTCATTTGTAACCCTGTCAGCGCTGTTTGCTGAGGTGTTCTTGAAATGTTTTCATGCCTGTGCGTGTCCTCACGCGCACCTCCACACGCCTGTTTGTGTTTGGCTGATGTGGAGACAATGACGGCGATGGAGGGGAAGATGCCTTTGTTTGTGCTTTCACCTCCAGAAGCCTCTCAGATCTCTCCGGGTTTCACATCAGAGGGGTTTCCCATCTGTGCGGCTGAGCCCTGTGGCTAGTGTGTGTGCTGGGGATATTGGATATGAAGGGCAACGCCTGAATACACACACCTCCTACAGCTTGTGGAGAACGGGAGACTTAGTGGGGGAAAAATGCAGACTCGACTGTCACTGTTTGTCCATGAGGATTTAGGGTCAAGGTGCTTAAGTGGGCACCGTCTACTGCTACACTAACCCCCGCCTGTGTGTGTGCGGCACATATGGACCGAGAGCCAGAGCTGTATGTTGGCTACATCGTCCGTCAGGCATTTTAAACTCTCTTCACCATGATCAAATCACATATTCTTTGCCGCTTTGGCTCGGTTTTTAATCATGCTGTATTGTGTTTAGATGTGAAAGCTGTCACACTTGCTTTGGATACTTATCCTGCCCAAAAGACCAGATCCCTGATTTTCAATTATTTTCACAACCCAGTGACCTTTGCACGAGCATGTTTGATGAAATGGGATGTGAATGTTCATGCGGATGTTTTGGGATGGACACCCCCTCCCCTAAAACACAGTATATCATGTCTAAAGTCCACCCTGAGAAAAGATCTAAACAAGAAACACAAGTAAATCTATTTATTTATTTATTTTTAATAGATTTATAAGTTTAAGCTTAATAAGCCTGTGCTATGAGTACTGTTGGATGTGGTATTCAGGTGTTGGGCTATGGTGGGAACATCGCAGGGTAAAGTGGGAAAAGGAATGAAGAGCGTCCTGCGTTGTGTGGAGCTGTCCGTGGTCCTGAACTCTGGCTGCTCTCTCCTGATCACTCCAGTAGGATCATTCCCATAAGTGGGAAATTCTGTCCAGCCACGTCCAAACTGCCTGTGCACATTTTCCAAAATAATATAGCTTAGTACATTTTTTTACTACGTAATTATTTACCCTCTGGTTCCCTGCGGCCATGATGGATCCTATCAAGCCTGAATGAATGATGTCCGATGAACTCAACCAAAACAAGTGACCCACATGCTAATGACAGGCCAAGCTATTGATTAATGATACATTGATGAATGAACGCCTCTTTTAACCCCACCTGCAGGATGTTTAACCCTTTATAGGGCCCTCATTGAAATACTTGGAAATTCAATACCTGCCCTTAAGTGATAAACAAATATCAACATTATTTTAAATCATTAGAACATAAGTACTGATTCAGGAACTTGTCAACATACACAATATCACATTAGACAACATTAGGTGTCTTCATGGTACCTAATAAAGCAGTTGTGCTCAGTGTTCATGCAGAGGTGGACCTTGCAGACCGTATTTGACAAGAATTTGACTGTTGCCTCGATCTTCTGTGATTGGCTGTGTGAAAACCAGGCACAGGGATGTGGTTTGAAGTGTGTGCTGATGTTACCCTTTACCCCGTAAAGGGTTAACGAGTATGCACGCTGCCTTTTAAAGGTTTTCTTAGTACAAAACAAGAGTCTGGTTGCAGGTTTTGGCTCATGCTACAGAATAAATGCCATTTCAGTGCCTCCATGCTGTTGTTTTTGTTGTTTGTATTATATCAAAGAACAGATTCAAGCTCAGTAATTAGACGGCATAATGCTGTCAAATTATTGTTGAGTTTTTAAGTTGTGTTTCCGAAGTCAGTGAAATTAAGTGTGGTAAAAACTCAAAATTAAGTGACAGCCAAAAAGCAATGGAAATTGACAATCAGTATTATCATTATTGCTAAAATCAAAACACACTTGATCCTGCTCCGAACTGGCTGCCTTCTGCACATCATCAAAATGTTTTTGTTTATTTTTATTTTTTACTCAAGTAATCACAGATTTCTTGATGATTTTTGATTTTTGCGGTTTAGGGCTGACAAGCTGTTGTCTGTGGACTTCGAACATTGCACCAGTCTGCCTACTGAAGAGTGGTGTGTTGTCTCCATTTCCACCCCCATATGGCAGTGCAGTGATGTAATGATGACTTTCCCTTACGTCAGTAATTACACTTCTGTTCAAGGTGAGATTCCAATCGCTGCATCTTATTTACACTCCATCTTATTCAGTAGAATGCGATGGCTTCCGAATGTGGCCAGAATAACACTAATTGGTTATGAAACTGGGCACCAGTAGGCTGTTCGAAGTGACGGAAGTCAGCATGTGCAGGTTTGAATAGCTCGAGGGACTGTCGGCTCTTATGAAGTCTTAAACATTTTCTTTTCAAACATTTGTATGAGACTGTTCAAACCTAAAACCTTCTCACGGACATTGTAGGGAAGTAAAATCTCAAGGAAAGTCAAGACTCCAGCAAAAGCTTGTTGTGTATGGGACAATTTTATTAAACCTGAAGTGTTTTGGCTCGTGGCCTTCATCAGGGTTCAGGGACCTTAGAATGTCTACTCTTGGCACGTGGTGGCTTCCTCAGACCATGACCAATTGGTGCAGTTGCAAAGGTCACTGATTGACTCCAGAGTGCCTTTTCTCCTTCTGAGGCTTCTGGCAGCAGCTGTGTGGCTTATAAACATAAATAGCTGTCTTCTAGGCATTGCCTGTGTCTCGATCAAACTCAATAAGTTGTTCTTACACAGAACAGCGGTGGGTTTACCACAGAAGAGCAATAAATGTCCACCCTTGCTGCTGATGCTACATGTTTGATCTGATTATTTCCTTGGAGACGTGTCACAACTTTGTCTCGATAACTTGATTGCCCTGTAAACATGAACCAAATCAGGGTTTAATGCAACATATTATTATCAGGTAACCACTCGTCCATCGCAGCTTGACGAGTGGTTAAATCCAGTTGGGTGCAGGTTCGAAACCTGGATGAGCTGCGGCGTAGGGGTTGAAGTTGTTTGAGGAAACACCTAACCCCCAAATTTAGCCTGGAGTGTACATACTGGGTCAAATGCGTCAATTCTCCCTGAATTTGACTGAATTATAGATGTGGAAGAACCCCAACTACTGCATCAGCACTATTGGGAAGAAGGATCCATGCTCTGACCCTCACATAGGGTTATCATTTTTCATACTGACTGAAGGAATGAGACTGAAAACCAGGAGATGGGACACCAGGGATTGAGGCTGGAGCCTTTCTACCTCAGACAATTGGACATTTCCAGTTGAGGCATTTAGGTTTCCAGTTGGCCAGACCAACAGAGCAAAGACCCTGAGTTTGTCCAGGAATTTTCCGGTGAGATTATACCGTATATCTCCTCTACTGTGGAAACCCCCTCAGAATCCCCCAGGAAGAGCTGGAAAACATTTCTAGGAAGACGGATGTCTGGGCTACGTTGCTTAGCCTGCTGCCAAAATAACCTCCGGGGGAAAGTGGCAGAAAATTGACGTACGAGTGGATGTCATTCCCACATAGTGTCAACAGTGAGTTTATCAGAAGAACAACTTTTTTTGTTCATTCACCTCTTCCAGCTGTGACTTTCACAATGTGTGAACATCTTTCTACTGGAGCCTAGAGGATGCAGCAGACGGTCGGAAATCACAGTTTTAACAATCAATGCTTGATTCCAAATGGCTCTCTAAAAACTGAACAAAGAAACTCAACAGATCCAAAGAATGGAATAGATTGGTCACACAAAGCACAAAATATCAAGCCACTATTCCAGTTCACGTTAGCAGTCTAAGATGACAGGACGTACCAGTTATACTTCAGTGCTCTGACAATGGAGACAATGAAGAATAATTTATTAATTTTTACGATTATAAACAGAATGTGATGTTTCAGCACTAGTCAAAAGTCCAACATTTGTGTTTTTAAAGAGAGAACCACACATATTTTGCACTTAACAATGTGTTAAAATGTGGCAGGAAGTACTAGAACATACAGAAATATTTATTTGGAGATTATTTTTTTCCACACTCATTTTATATGTATAAGATTTAGTACGTGCAATATGTTGGTGGAGCTTATGACCTATACTGCAGCCAGTCACCAGGGGGAGCTGTACTTGCTTTGGCTTTTTTTTTTTGAGAAGCAGTTCCACCGTCCATCTTTATACAGTCTATATTGGCCATACAAATCTGATAAACAGACGTTTTCCTTTGGAGTGTCACGACGTAAGTCATAAAATGGTCGTCTCATCTTTCCCTCTCGCCCAGGGCTGCATTAGCCGCTATTAACGTAACACATCTGTACTTTTGACTCAGTGGTCATCGGCTGAGTTGCATCACGGGCCATGAAGACTCTGTTCAGAAGAGCGTAGGGCATAGTCAGATGTTTTGATTTCACAGCTATGACGTGTCCACGTACGTTGTTTTCTTAATCCCCATCTCTTCATAAAATCACTGAATATACGCAGTGAAGGAACAATGATGCCAGACCCATAGCTGGCATTATGCACGTGCTAATTAATCAGCTGCTGAACATATGAAGCGTCTTAACACAGTAGACATGCAAAGGCCCTTTTTTCTCTCCAATCTAAATATTTATAACTTGCTCTGTACATTTTTCCTTTTTTTTCTGTGTCTATAGGTAGAGAATTGGCTCAGGGCGAGAATGCTGCAAAATGACACTATCTTGCAAGACGCACCATGTTGCAGAGGCACACAAACATTTTCTCTATTATGCAAAAGATTATGTTAAACCGACAAAGAAAAATGATGCTCAACTAAGAATAAGACGTTTTATTGTCATTGCCTGGTGAAGAACAGCAAAATACAGTTTGGCAGCTGCTATAAAACTATACTATAGCAGAATAAAGATATATATATAAAAACCCCATAGCAACTATACAGAATAAAACACAATAGGTACAGTCAAAGCACCCAGTAGCACACAATTTAATGCAATTAGTAGCAGAGTTTTAATCCGTAAACAATAATCAAATGGTGTCCATGGAAGTGCAGATGTTGACTGTAGGTGGGCTGAGGAATAAATATGGGGGTGAAGCCTGTGAAGAAGAGGCTCAAGGTGTGAGGAATCTGACAGCCTGAGATTAGAAGCTGTTCTTTAGTCTGTTACTTCTAGAAAGAACTTCTTCAAATGTAACCCAGGTGGGACTGAAACCCACAATCCCCAGCACCAGGAAGCTGATGCCTTATCCATTAGGCCACTGGGTCAACAACTAATGTTTGTCTATGATCCATCAATGCCATATATGGGATGGATCATTTAAAAGAACGACCATGATGCATTTTCCAAACAAACACACATCAAACCTGGACAAACACTCAGCAACACAAGTTTAAATGGAATATGTAAATGCTGTATAAATATGCATGTTGAAGGTTTAGTGTAAAAGGAGAAAGATCTGCCTCCAACACAACCATATACGTTTCAATCCCGTTTGTCTTTAGTAGCTTCATCTCAACACACGCCTAATTGAGTGAATCGCCTCGTCCAAACCATAATTTGGAGAAAATTGTACAAACTGGATGATGATGTGTCTCCTCCATATGCTGGTGCAGCACTGAATGATTTCTATATTGTGTACATAAATAAATAAACAAGTGCAGTGGCTGTTTATTCTCGGCATTTGTGTAATATATGCTGGTGCCACGGCCTTGACGCCTCAGTATATCCAGTTGACGCTGTTTGACTCCAGAAGAGGGGGCTGATGGGTGGATTTTCTGCTCGGAGGAACCCCCTCACCCCCACCTCCATCCACTTTGAACGCAGTAAAGGCAGAATGTGACAGGAAAAATTAGCCTTCAAAATAAGAGCATTCCCAAGGGAGACTCCTCTTGCCTGCTGTGTGTTTTATTTTTGTTTGTTTGTTTGTTTTCAGTTTCAGTCACAGCTGCGATTTACAGCAGCTTCTGTTTTATTATTCAGTACATTTGCATATTTAAAATGCAGACGAAACTTCTGGACACAACAATGTGAATACTGCACAAAGAGAAATCTCCAGTGCATCGCGCTGTTATGACACAGTGTTTACGCCAGCAAATTTCTTTTTAGCCACATGATTTGCCATCAGTTATGCACACTTATGATTTTATTTGCAAAGACAAACACCATTTAGAAGACGTGACTCTAAATAAAGTCTAAAATAAAAGTGAGACCATAATATAGGTGGGATACCTTGTTTTCAGATTTTACGTTTTCAGCGTGTTACAATTTGTCAGGGAGTCCTAGAAAATACAGAAAGCTGATTTTTTTTTTCCTACACTCTTATGTGTGTAAGATTTACTTCCAGTAAATTCCTTTTTAGTCACCTGATTTCCCAACACTTAGGCACATCTACACTTTCATTTGCAAAGACCAGCACCGTTTAAAATATAGCGTAAAATAAAAGTAAGGAGACAATGTTGGTGGGATAAGTCTTTTTTATTGGCCGTTAAGTTGGAGATTACTTTCTGTAATGTTCGGGCTCAATGGCTAATTCTTTCATGTGCTGCGTAATTACTTAAAGAAACTGAGACACCTCAGCCAATTACGTTAGTTTTATTTTGAAAAGAGCTGCCTGGAAGTCTTTTTGGTGTAGTTCGAGTCTCTTGACGGTCGCGCGAGCCCCGGGCTTCCAAATAAGGAATCCGGCTGTTGCCGCGCGCGGACACACACACACGCTCGAGACGAGGAGCCGCGAGCTGGGGACGACGGTTCCCGAGACGCGCACGAGCCCTCTTGATTTGCAGCTTCGTTAAAGCCCTCGCGTTCACCTGGGGAGAAGGCGCGAGCTGCTGGAGGAGAGCGTTTCAGATTTGGATAATAACTTTTTTTGAGATAAGAATTCACGGAATTAAAAACAATAATAACAACAAAATAAACAGGCAAAAAATAAACAAACAAAAACACAGCTGTCTGAGGGAAAGAGGGATTTTCTTCCAGAACTAAAGAAGAGCGGAGGACGTTTCGTTTTGGAACAATGTGAGAAATAACAGCCGGGGAACAGCCTGCAATAGGGATTTTTTTTTCTTCTTTTCTGAACCTCTTTTACGCACTGGAAGCGCAGTCGGAACTAACCAGACATCCAGAACTCCTCTCCGAGTTTCTCCCCACATCTTCATCCCAGCAACGTGACATTAATTAATTTATTTTTTTCCTCAACATAAGACGACAGTTCCGTTTGTAATGATGCGTTTTGTGGACTTATCCTAGGACTTATCCCCTTTTTTGGAATTGGTGAATGCCCCCGGGAACGAATTGAGCTTTGACCGCTGACATTATGCATCCAAGGGACTGGTAACTTACTCAAGGTAATTGTTATTTATTTTTAATATGAATATTGTTATTATAATTACTACTATATTTTAATCTGTCACAATTACATCTGGCTGCGATGATTCACCTTGGTCAACACGGCTCGTTATTTGGCGCTTGTGCGTTTTGGTTTGGTAACTGGGGCGGTTTGGGGACATAGTAAGCAAGATAAATAAATAAAATCAAGTTGGCAATTGTCTGAAGACGTATCCTCCCCGTGCATTGCCGTTCATCGTTCATTCTGGTCGAGGAGCACTGTATCCAAACGGTCTGTGCCGGGGACTCGCACCTGACCGGTGGCCGAGTCTCCTGCTCAGCCCGAGAGGACGGAGGAGGCTCGCCTCGGTCAGGGACCCTCCGTCGCCAACCTCCATTCACAAAGCAACGCGGTTTAAGCATTCCTCGTCCACTCGCAAAGGTTAAAAACGCACAAGAACGTTTTTTAAGAGATTTAGAGGATGGCTGCAACTCTTTAAATCGGCATGGGTTGTCACACCCAGAACCAAGCAGAATTCGTGTCAGCGCTTTAATAGATTTAACTTTTTTTTTTTAGAATTGGTTGAACGCACTGACATTGAAGTTGTCTCTTAACTAACCGTAGAATTCAATGCTGTGTGAAGCTGTGCGAGGGAAACGGGCATTTATGCGCACGTTGTTTGAATGGAGTTTGGCGTTACGCACCGAGCCTGGTGCATGGCTCACCGGAGTTTCCCTTATTTTGGTGAAGACCAGTTTGCGTACTTTATTATTTAATAACGCATGAATAAATAATAGACACTCCGATGAAACAAACCTTTCATTTTACGCGTTCCCATTTTTGGTACCATCGATTATATATATTTATATAGTCTTAAAACTGCTGTTTTTTAGTCAACTTTATCTTTTTAAATCTCCGCTGGAACGCACGGATAATGTGCTCGATTCGCGTCTCGGGGCAAGGCGAGGTGAAGCCATGCCCTGTGATGCCAATGGGTGGAGGGGTGAGGGGGCAGAGTCGCGTACAGTAGCTGATGTCTTTGCAGTGGAGTAGGCAGATGAACGCTTGGAGCTCATGGCCGTGGCGCACTTTCAGTCAGTCTGGTGATGGCCAGCAGCCTCGTTCACCGCAACATGGCTCGTCAGTCACTGCTCTCTTCTGCTGCGAGGAGCCTCCCAAAACTCTCTCTGCGCTGCAGTTGGACTTCATCTCCGATCTGTGGCATGCAGTGTGGGCAGGTTACAAAAAAAAAGAAAAATGACGACGACCAGAAGAACGACGCAGTGGGGTGTTGTTTTCATGACACTTGCCTCTCCTGCTGTTAACGTGTGTGTGACAAAAAAAAAAAAAAAAGGTCACAACATGTGTCATCTTTATCCAGTTTTCATATGCACGGATCATTCTGGTGGGGGCGCTATGAAACGCATCAGCCAATCCATAGGATAAGACTCGAGCCATGAGGTCAGGTGACTTATATATATATATATATAGCATACTGATCATTCTATAACTAGACTAAGTGGTGTAGAGGTGAAGAGAAATAAAAGCCTTAATATTTATTTGAACAAAGAGTTGAAATCTCATCGGGTGAAAATGTTCTTTAATGCAAACGGATTTGGGTTTAGCTCTTGACATCAAAATATTTTCGCAGGATCTTTGGTGGTTAATATGTGAGCTTTGCCTGCTTGCAGTCTGGTTCAATATGAGGTGGTGCGTCCATGAAAGCATAATTAAGGCACATTAATGGGATCTTAAGGCTGATGTCAACATTTCTGCACTCAGATCATTTGGAAAAACTTGAAACGCTCTATTGGAACTCAGACGAGTGAAATTCACATTTTAATGTCGCTGTACTGTGAAATCCCAACCCTTTTCTCCCAGTCTCCATGGCGTCCCGTCAAATGACCCCTTCCATCTTAGAAAACGCTGCCACTTTTTAATCTCCCAAATTAATTATGTTTGTATTAACCCAGAATGTCACAGTTGCGGTCCAGTAGTTTGAACTACATTTTGCCCCCTCAACAATAATTAAAATGTTTAAATGAAGGCCCCAAATGAACACATACAACACACATTAAATCCATAAACAATAAGAAGCAATAGCACCATAGGTGTTTCTTCTATTTTATTTGTTTGTCACCGTGCTTTTAAATCCCTGTGAGGCCTGTTAAGAGACTCTGAGGAGAGCCAAGAGTACATGACTTGTCTGATCCTATGACAGCATGTGCATTTCTGGGATA
Organism: Mugil cephalus; assembly: GCF_022458985.1. Lineage (NCBI taxonomy): Eukaryota > Metazoa > Chordata > Actinopteri > Mugiliformes > Mugilidae > Mugil > Mugil cephalus. Next base: position 23,912,547 of record NC_061780.1, on the reverse strand, counting down.
GTGCCAGGTTCAGTGACTGAGAAGCCCCCATCACCACCCCCCCGAGGTATGGATATTAACAGTCAACTGTTTTATCCGCAAGAAAGAGAGCAGAGAACAGAAATAGACTAAACAGTAGTGCCCTGACAGGCACGGCTGGCTCAGAGTCACAGGGATGAGACAAGCCAGCGATACAACACAGGCCTTTTCAGAGGCATTCATGCATGCTCTTTTTTTAACCTAGATGTCCTCCTTTGTTTCTGCATCTTACATCCTCCCGCAGCTTCGGAAAATACCCACACTGTCAGCTCGCTCGCCCTCCCTCCATCTTCTCATCTTCTGATCACTCCTCTTTCAAAGGCCGCAGTGTCCGAGGCTTCGTCGCGATCAGGGAACCTCATGTCTGAATTTATGACATCAGAGGGATGAAAACGAGACCGTGAAGGGGGAAACAGAGGCGGTCATTGAAAGAGGGGAGATGAATAGGGAGGGCGACGAGGAGACAGTCCCTGGGACGATGTAAGATGGATTAAAGGTGAGATAGAGAGGGACTGTAGACACTGGGCTGTGTGTGACGCAGACAGACTGCGCTTTTCTGCTTTCTATGAGCTCCACAGAATGTTTCGTGTGTCATGCCGTCCAGCTTCGGAGTAAATACGCAGCGATCGCTCAACGCAGACGAGCCAGTCACACACTTTGAACCACAGGCACTTTAAAAGGTGAAATATGTTAATATTCCCATGCCCTGACAGTTCCTAATGGTTTCTCAACAATACTACGGGGAGGATATATTTGCTTGGAGTGACTTGGACGTTGACCAGATCCAGCAAAACCATTGGTTCCCCTAATTAAGGACAAAATGAGGAGCTTGGGAGGGTGCTTAATGAGGCTTGGCCAATGTGTGCAGTGAGACAGGACCTTAGGCTGACAACCATGTAACAGCCAATAAGGTCTAACACAAAGAGCCTCTATGGCTACATCCACACCTTAGCCCCCAGGCTCAGTTTTGAATTGTTGCTTTTAGCTGCGATTGTCTAGAATTAAGGATTCGAATCATGCACCTTAATCTTAACCCAGTGAAACATGTACAAAGTGTTAATCTGTGGAGAAGTGCTAACGTAGTCATTTTCAAATTCCAAACAGTGACAGCTTTAACAACCTGTATCCTTATCCAAATAATTTTTCCATTAATGCATGTCAGTTTTCATTTTAATTCTTGTTAGTGGAGATATGACATTGTGTAAAGATTATGCTCAGATAAATTGAAGGGTCAAAAACACCAAATAATCAAACAATGCAACAAGATTTAATAAACATATATCACATACATGAATTGGTAATGTAAAATGATTGCAGCTTTATCCAATTAACCAATGAGCTTTTCACCAGGACCTTTCCCGTGGTCCCAAATCACATGTTTTTTGTTGTCATGTTTCATCATAGGTTGTTGCAGGTCCTATAAATAAGATATGTTTGGCAAAAGTAATTTGTGATGGGTTGACAACAGAGACAGAGTGACTGTATAACAAAGGTCCCAAGTGGACTCAAACTGTGTCGAATGGGTACGTGTTGTTCGAGCATGTGGTGTAGTTCATTGGCACAGACTTATTTTTTTCCCGTTTCCAGGCACAACTCCTGCTGTTGCTTAGAATTTTGTAATGTTATGCATAACGTCATTGACCGTCATGCCGAGTGATTGGATATTTGGTTGTCAGGGTGAAACTTCCCACTTGCCAAGAAGAGAAATGAACATGGACTTCTGAACTGGTGATACCATACATGTCACCTGTGTTTATTTCTCTGCTCATTCATGAATGAAATGACAGGAGTCTCGTGAGAGCCCACGGTGTGGAAGAAACCGAACGCTTAATCATTCCTGTTGCTAGGGTATAAAAGCAGGGCAAGGTGCTATGTCTATGTATTGAAACAATTGTCAGGAGAGCAGCCAAGCATAAACTGAACCTAAAGCTGGCAGGTTGATAAAGGATGGATTTAAGCGTGAAAATATCCACCTTGTGAAGATGAACACTTGATATCCTGTCACCAGGATTCAGGTTGCCAGCATTCTTCTAATCCTATTTCACAACTAGATTTTCTGAAGCTTTGTGAATGTACAGTATACAGCATGTTTAAAATATGGATTTACTATACTTTTAAAATCTAGATTTTGCAGACACCTACAAACATTAAAAGATTTTGTTGTTCCTTTGGGAAATAAACCACTC